>NC_041381.1:251304630-251310467 GCF_002162155.2 Triticum dicoccoides
GCGGTTGAGTAGGGGAATCGAGGGTGCGGGGGGTCGGCGGCGGCGGCCGGTGGACTGGGGGGGTGCTCGGCGGCGAGGGGGACCGGATCTGGCGAGGTGGGATAGCGATTGAGATGGAGGGGGCCGGGATCGAGATCGAGTGTCCATGAAATTTAAAAATATTCATGATAGTTCAAAAAGTACCCATGAAATACAATCGAGAAATGAAGGCTATGATTTAAATACAATCGATCTTAGCTAGCTATCTGTTCACAATCTTCTTGCCCTTCTTTTTCGCAAATGGAGTTCTTCTGTGGAACGGACGTCTTTTAGGTAGGGTGGTCCTGCTTCTTCTTGTGGTGTATGCTGCTACTTCATCATCGTCGTCATGTTCGATCCTCGGGTCGCCGTACTTGTCGAAGTCTTGCTCATTGGCTACTCCATCCATTCCGATGATCTTCCTTTTGCCTCTCCTCACGACAACACGACTGGGCTTTGGCGGGTCGGTAATGAAGAAGCATTGGTCCACTTGGGAAGCCAATACCCATGGCTCATTTTTCGCGGTGACGTTTGCACCCGCGGTCTTGGATTTAGCTTCGGGTATAACCATGGTGGTGAAATACCGGTCTTCTTTTATGACGTTCTTGGCCCATCTAACACGGAACATCGGGACCTTCTCTCCAGCATAGCTCAGCTCCCAGATCTCCTCGATCCTTCCGTAGTATCTATCCTAGTCGTTACCGATGTAGGATTCCATCGTTACCCCGGAGTTCTGATAACCATCGCTCTTCATGTCCTTGGCCTCGGTGTAGAATGTGTAGCCGTTGATATCGTACGCCTCATAGGTCATCAGGTTGTGCTCGGTGCCCTGTGACAAGGCGAATATGAGTTGTTCTTCCGTGGAAGAATCCTCATGTAAAGGGTACGACAGAAGCTTCTGCTTGAACCAACGCGTGAAACATGAGTTGTGCTCTTTGAGTATATCTCCGTCCGTCCTCTGTTGGCCTCGGTCATTGTACGTCTTCTTAATAAAGGTTTTGTGCTCTACCACCCAAGGATCAACCACGTCTATGTGTTGTAGCGCGACTAGGTTTGCTCTTTCAAAGTCGGCGAGTCGACCCTCGAAGTCGACATGCATTTCGCGGCGACCCTCACGGTGACCCCATCCAGCGAGCCTGCCGAGGTGCCTGTTGACGGGCAGACCAACGGGGTTCTCGATGCCTAGATAATTCGTGCAGTAGGAGATGCACTCTTCGGTCAGAAAGCCCCTGGCTATGCTTCCTTCTGGACGTGACATGTTGCGAACGTATCCTTTGATGACACCATTCATCCTTTCGAACGGCATCATGCTGTGCAGGAACGTTGGCCCGAGTTGGATGATATCCTCCACTATATGGAACAGCAGATGCACCATAACGTCGAAGAATGCGGGCGGGAAGTACATCTCAAGCTCGCATAGTATCACCACGATCTCTTCCTGTAGCCTTCTGAGTTGCCTCACGCCAATCGACTTCCGAGAGATGACGTCGAAGAAGTTGCATAGGCTAAATAGCGTTTCACGGACGTGCGCGTCCATGATCCCACGGATTGCAACTGGAAGTATCTGCGTCATCAGCACGTGACAGTCGTGAGACTTCATCCCGCTGAACTTCTGCTTCGCTGGGTCTAGGTATCTACTTATCTTCCCCGCGTAACCGTAAGGAAGTTTTACTCCTAGGAGGCAGGTGAAAAACTGCTCGATCTCCTCCTGACTTAGAGTGAAGCACGCGGGAGGGTAGTCATTTCCGGTCTTCTTGGCCTTTTTGCCTTTACGACGACTTTCTGTGTCCTGCTTCGCCTCATCATCATCATCATCATCATCATCATCATCATCATCATCATCATCATCATATATAGCGTGAAGCTCCTGCCTGATGCCCATTGATTTCAAGTCTGCCCTTGCTTTCGGCCCATCTTTGGTCCTCTCTGGCATGTTGAGCAGGGTACCAAGCAGACTCTCGCACACATTCTTCGTGATATGCATGACATCAAGGCTATGAGGCACACAGTGGATCTTCCAGTACGGCAAGTCCTAGAAAACAGACCTCGTTTTCCATACCTTCAGCAGCGGCTCTGGCGCCTTTTGCTTCTTTCCCGGCTCTGGCGCCTTTTGCTTCTTTCCCGGCAGTGGGCAGTCTTTCCAATTTTTCAATAGCTTGTCTATTTCCTCGCCGCTCCTCGTACACGGGCGTTTTCGGGGTTCGGTTTCATCATCGAACAGATCCTTGCGTTTCCTCCACGGGTCATCGTCGCGAAGCCACCTTCGATGTCCCATGAACACGGTTTTCGAAGACCGGGATCTCTATCTAGCTGGCGATACGTTGTGTCATCCATGCACCTTACGCATCCAGAAAATTCGTGGACTACCTGCCCCGCAAGATATCCGTAACCGAGATAGTCGTGCACCGCCGTGAGCAGTGCGGCTCTCATAGGGAAATATTCTTTCTCTGCGGCGTCCCATGTATTGGCTGGCGTTTTCCACAGCGCGTCAAGCTCCTCTTTCAGCAGCCCCAGATATAGATTGATGTCGTTCCCTGGTTGTTTCGGCCCTTCAATTAGCATACTCATGTGAATGTACTTCCTCTTCATGCACAACCAGGGGGGAAGGTTGTACATCCACACAAACACATGCCAGGTGCTATGTGTGCTTCTCTGGCTGCCAAACGGATTGACTCCATCGGTGCTCGCGCCCAGCACGATGTTCCTTGGATCGTTCCCAAATTCTGGGTATTCGAAGTTCAACGCTTGCCACTGGCTCGCATCCTTAGGGTGACTCAGCATCTTGTCTTTTTTATCTATCTCCGGATCATTTGCGTCATCTTCTCGCTTCTTCTCCTCCCTATCCGCGTGCCAATGCAGGAGCTTTGCTACCTTAGGATCCGTGAAATACCGCTGCAGACGAGGAGTGATCGGAAAGTACCACACCACTTTTCGAGGAGCTTTCTTCCTCTTCTTGTATCGAGTGACACCGCACACCGGACATATGGTAGACTCCGCGTGCTCGTCCCGATAAATGATGCAATTGTTCATGCACACATGGTATTTCACGTGCGGTAAATCCAGAGGACACACGATTTTCTTCGCCTCCTCCAAACTGGTCGGGCACTTGTTCCCCTTGGGAAGACGTTCGTGCCAGAATGACATGTTCTCGTCGAAGCATGCGTCGGTCATTTTGTGTTTTACCTTCATCTCCAGAGCCATGAGCGTTACTTTCAGGCGGGTATCCTCGGGCCTGCATCCTTCATACAATGGAGTAACCGCGTCTAACTCAAGTTGATCCATCTTGGCTTTCTCTCGGGCGGCAGCTCTTGCGTTATCCGTCTGCTTGAGAAGCAGCTCTTGAATATGAGGGTTCTGCACCCAGCCCATCGATGGTCCAGCGTTGTCTGCTCCACCGGCATCATCATCATGTCCTGCATCTTCTACATGATGACTGTGTACAGCATCACCGTCGTGATCATCTCTTGGGGATTCTTCATCTTCTCGCCCCCCCGAGCCACGGTGGTTGTCTTGCTGCCCTTCCTCATTTCTTGCCAGGCCCCCATGGACAACTTCATAGTCATGTTCATCACCTTGCCACTGATAGCCATCCATGAAACCACGCAAGAGCAGGTGGTCCCGCACCTGCCCGGAATCCGGGTCCGCAATAAGGCTATTCAGCTTGCATCTTCGACACGGACATCTTATCTATGTCTCGTTCTTTTGAAGCATCTCGGCCTTCGCGGACCTCAAAAACCTATTCACGATGCCTTCGGTCATCGTGCGGACCATGGTCGCCTGCGGGGTAGAGCAAAACGATATTTTAGAACCAAGAAAAAATTTGGCATGACTTTCCCTAAAAATAGGACCAAAAAGAATGCTTAATGCCAAAATTCTCGCCGAAACGGAAATGAATCAACATTCCGGCAAAATATTGGCAACTACCGCATTTCAAATACCGGTACACCTCCAAACACAAACACATATGCAACACCACAAACATATGCAACACCACGAACATACATAGATCTAGCTAGGCCATAAAAAGTGCATGTGCACATTGTTGTAGGGAGAACAACATAAATATAGCTTCCCCCCTTACTTACCTAGCAAAACAAGGTAACTTAACCACTTAATTTGAATGAATCTATGGTGGAAATGAGGTGAAAAAGAGGAGGCACCCGAGACAAGGAGGAGGAGGTGGAGAGAATGAAGTGGGGAGAAAGTGAGTGTGGGAGGAGAGGCTGTCCAAAATATCTTGTTGCTGCCCACTTACTAATGGCGCACCAGAAACAAACGCGCCATTAGTAATCCAGGTTACTAATGGCGCACCCCCTGGTGGTGCGCCATTAGAACTTTTGCAAAAAAAAGGAATAAAAGCAATAATAAAAAATAACATTAGTGGCGCACCTTCTGGCTGGTGCGCCATTACTAGTTACAACTAGTAATGGCGCACCACCAGGGGATGCGCCATTAGTATGTTTGGACAGGCGCACTAGTTCAAAAAAATTGGTACTAATGGCGCACCGTGGTCAGGGTGCGCCATTAGTAGTTTCAACACTAATGGCGCATCAGAAGGTGGTGCGCCATTAGTATATACTAATGGCGCACCACTTGTCTGGTGCGCCATTAGTGTCATTTCCATCTATAGCCCTTTTCCTAGTAGTGTGTATAGCAGCCTGCAACACCACTCACATGACCATTTGTAATCATTGATGGAAGCGCACACAATGTAATGGAGAAAGATAGCTGAGTACGTATAACTAACCTTGATGGCGAGTTGGACTGGTCGTTCACGAGGCCTTATCTCAGGAGCGGAGCTCGACTGGCGCGCCTTGATCTCCGGGAGAGTGCTAGGACAACGGATAAGTCCATCTCCCATGGCTATGGAGCCATGGGACCTCCCGCCATCAGATATCATCAGCAACTCTGTATCAATGGGACCCTGGCTCGGGTCAAAGTCCTCCCCTTTCCTCGCCTTCCCCTGATCTCTATATTGCACGAGCTTGTCGTGGGCGGAGATGTTGGTGAAGTTCTTTGGATCATCGACGTCAGACGCAGAGAATGCCTTGACTTTCTTGTAAGAGCCAGTGTGGGCCATGGCATACAGGTCGTACACCTCTGGCACCTTATCCGCCTTATTGTAGCGTGCCTGAAAGAGAGAAACAAAGTAAATTAGTAATTAAAGGGCTAAAGCTAGCATGACGAATGAATTGCATGAATCATGAAGCAAACCACATACCCAGTTCCGCCCGTACTGAAATAAGTTGGAGCTACCTTGGTGGTGTGGCACACCTTCCATTTGGGCACGTTTGTCCTTGGCCTCATTGTGGGTGGCCCGCCATTCTTTTGAGAACCACCCATCGACCAACACCTCCCAACAATCCATCCGATCCGCTCACCATCTCTGAGGGGCGTAAGTTAACAAATAGAAACTTCAGCGCTACGACTATGAATTACTAAATGAAGGAATTAAGTACAAGGCCTTAAGAATTACCTTCATGTGCTGATCCTTACTCAAGAACTTATCGCGGCAATCCCGCTTGGACTTCTTGATACCACGGTCGGCATAGTAGTCTCGAACAGACTGCACCCGAGCCTCATGCCGTAAGTTCTGAAGTAGGCGCTTGCACTCCTTCTGGATAACATCTGCCGCCTCCTCCTCGTATCCCTCCTCACACCTGTAGAATGTCTGCAATCAAATGAGACAATATTGATTAGTACAATTAATAACTAGCTAGTTGAAGATTTTTAATTGTGTAAAGGAGAAATTACCCAGAACTTTCTGATCACCATGTCTGCCCTCGTCTTGCACAAGACACCGTCGATAATCTCACCCG
>NC_041381.1:251311791-251325386 GCF_002162155.2 Triticum dicoccoides
CGGCGGGGCGAGGGGCCAGTGGGGCGGCGGGGCGGTGGGGCAACGGGGCGGCGGCGAGTGCTGGGGGCGGCGGCGCGCGTGTGGGAGCAGGAGAGAAACAGAGAGAGAGGGCGGGGTGGGGCGCGCCGTTATTTTTGTTGACTGTTTGCCGTCCGCCCTCTTTGTTGTCCGCTTTTTTGCTCTTTGTCATCTGCTAGCAGACGGCAAAGAGGGGGGACGTTAAGTATTTTTTTAAACAGCTCCTTAGTGGGCCCCCCCTCCCTCTTTGCCGTCTGCTAGCGGACGGCAAAGAACAGGCTGATGGCAAAGGCTTTCTTTGTCATCAGCCAGTTCTTTGCCGTCTGCTTTCGGGTAGCTGATGGCAAAGAGCTTCTTTGCTGTCCGCTAGCTGACAGCAAAGAGCTGGCAGATGGCAAAGTAGCTGATTCCAGTAGTGTAGGTTAGTGCTAACCTAACGCTAACTAACTCTGTTAGTTAGTTGTTACACTGACATGTGGGTCCCAGCCGTCAGGTTTGACCTGGGCTGGCGCCTTTGACCTGCTGACGTCACCCTGACGCAATGCTGGCGCATTAATTCAATTACTGGAATTATTCTTAAACAGGAAATTCCAGAAAATAACTAAAACTTCTAAAAATCATAGAAAATCAACCGTAGCTCCAAATCAAATAAATTATATATGAAAAATGATCAGAAAATCCAATCTATCCATTTGTACTAGTTTCATGCATGTCAGAACACATTAACCTTGTTGTTTAGGTGAAACAAGTTAATGCACTATTATGACCTCTTAAAATGGGTTTGCATTTGAATCTTTGGTTTAAATGGACTCATCTCAATCTGTTCTAGCTTGCATTAGCCAAAACACATTCATATTGCCATGTCATAGCATGCATCATATTATGCATTGCATTGATCGTGTTTCCTCACTGTTTGCCGGTGTTGCTCCCCCTCGATTGACGTTGTACCGACGTTGTGATCGTTGACACTGATGAAGACTCAATGCTATCTTCAGACGTGCCAGGCAAGCAAAACCCCCTTGTTCATTCCGATACAATCCCACTCTCTCGCTCCTGCTCTCTTTTACTGCATTAGGACAACAATGATTCATCTGTTACTTGCTGCGGTAGCTGAACCCCTTTATCCTCTGCATGACCTGTCATTGCCACAGTAAATAGATGAAACCCACTAGCATGAGTAGGAGTTTTTTGAGCCCTGTTGTGCCTACTCATTCATGCTTGTTTGTCATGCCTGCTACTGCTTAGAGTTGAGTCAGGTCTGATTCATCGGGGATGAATCAGAGGTGTGGGAACATGTCCTACTGTGCGTGAGCTAAGTGTGTGAACACAATTTGGTAAAGGTAGCGGTGAGAGGCCATGTAGGAGTACATGGTGGGTTGTCTCATTGAAGCCATCCTCAGGAACTGAGTTCTGTGTTTGTGATCCATGAAACAGCTACTACCATGCATTGGGCCCTGAAATATGACCCCGCTCGACTTTTTAATCACCCTTGTCCTCTGTCCAGGAGTTGCAAGTAGTTTATGGTGTTTGTAGTATGCTGGAGGCCGTGCGCAGCGCTGACTGGAGGGGTGGGCTGTGATGCGGTAGGCAGGTGGTCGGGTATACCGGGCGCCCGTTTGGTGTCTTGGAACCCTGTACACATCGTTCGGGGCCGTATGTGGAAACCTCAGTCGGACTCCCTGCGGATGGAACCTGAATAGGCGATAAACCTGGACTAGAGACTTGAGTGTTTAGGTAGGTCGTGGTCTACACCCACGTCGGCTTTCGCTTGAAGTCTGCCGAGCACATGTCGTGTACAGACGCTAAGTGGTGGAAACATTTATGAAGAAGTACACCCCTACAGGGTTAACATCATCTATTCGAATAGCCGTGTCCGCGGTAAAGGACTTCTGGGTTGCCTATAACAGTTCATAGACAAAGTGAAAGTGGATACTCTAAAATGCACAAGATAAGCGTGATTGCTATGGATGGCGTTCTCGTAGGGAGACAGGAGAGGATCCACAGTGGTGTATTGATATAGTGAATATGTGGACTCGTGTGCGCCACCTCAAAGAGTTACTTGCAGTAGTAGTTCAGGATAGCCACTGAGTCAAAGCTTGCTTGCTGCAGTTAAACCCCACCATCCCTTTGTTGATAATGATGCATATGTAGCTAGATTTGATGTAAGTCTTGTTGGGTACATTTGTACTCACGTTTGCCTATTTTATGTTTTCGTAGAGAGACGTCAGTCTCGTTAGTAGTTCCGCGTGGACTTGGATGTTTAGCTTGTTACCTCAGCTACGATCTTGTGCCCTCGGCGGGATCTGGTGGATAGTACGGCTTCGAAGCCTTTTTCATTTGTAGATGTATGTACTCAGACATGCTAAGCTTCCGTTTGTGCTTGACTTGTGTGCTCTGAATGTTAGGTCACGAGACCCATGTTTGTAATATCTCGCTCCTAGGAGCCTATTGAATAAAATACTTGAGTTGTAGAGTCATGTTGTGATGTCATGTTGTATTTGCACATATCGAGCATATTGTGTGTATGTTATTGAATTGCTTGTTATGTGTGGGATCTGACTATCTAGTTGTTTATCCTTAGTAGCCTCTCTTACCGGGAAATGTCTCCTAGTGCTTCCACTGAGCTATGGTAGCTTGCTACTGCTCCGGAACACTTAGGCTGGCCGGCATGTGTCCTTCTTCGTTCCTGTGTCTGTCCCTTCGGGGAAATGTCACGCGATGAATACCGGAGTCCTGTTAGCCCGCTACAGCCTGGTTCACCGGAGTCCTGCTAGCCTAGTGCTACAGCCTGGATTCACTCGCTGATGACCAACACGTTCGATGCTGGGTCATGGATGCCTGTCCCTGCAAGTTTGTGCCACTTTGGGTTTACGACTAGCCATGTCAGCCGAGGCTCCATATCATATGGATGCTAGCGACACTATCATATACGTGTGCCAAAAGGCGCAAATGGTCCCGGGCAAAGGTAAGGTGACACCCGTGGGGATACCGTGCGTGAGGCCGCAAAGTGATATGAGGTGTTACATGCTAGATCGATGTGGCATTGAGTCGGGGTCCTGGCAGCTTTGGTATCAGAGCCTGACTGTCTGTTGGTTTGTCATCCTCTTCCTTTCTACGGGGGTTAAGAACTAGGCCTTCTCATCTATCTATCAGGATGACGAGTTACTAATCCGTAGACTTATAGGATTGTTGGTTTCAAGCCCCAGCTTAGTTCCTACTACTTCCATGTGTTGTAACTTGATCTCAGAATTTTGATTTTGTGATGTTGAGTGGTTATGCCACCATTTCTGCAGGATATCTCAAATCTCTTTAAGCACTTACAGTCGTTATGCTGTCCGAGTCATCCTAGGTTTCTAAATAGTCTGATGCATTTGCAAATCCTTTCCGTCCGTCCTCGAAGTTCCTTTAGGCCAGATTAACCACACTAATAGTTGAGTTGAGGTATTCTATTGCCTCGACATATATGTTGGAATTATTTTTATGGCCCTAGGTGTCCTAGGGGGATCATCTAGTAATCTAGTCATGATTTGTGTCCCAGTGTGTGATGATTCCGGCCTTTATTCTCGAAAGCATTCCGTGATGCCACTTAGTAGTAGGTATTCTATCCCTTGGGTTTTGAACCCGAGATTCACCCTACTTACCTCGTGTTGATAGTGTTTGCTAGTTCCTTTAGGATACTAGTAACCTTTGCGATAGTCCTCAAGGTCCATGGTATATCATTCTTCCAAATACTATGAACCATTCTTGGCGGAAGTTCTTTTGAACCAAAAGATCACAACCAGAGTGATCTTGATGAGTTCTCCATTCTATATTGTTAATCTACCAGTTCTGCCTTCTGCATGGGTTATCCGGAAGAAATGTTGAGCTTCACTCAACATACTAATCTATGCATCCACAACTCAGAAAAAAATCATATGTTCTTTTGAGTTGTCCCTTTTTAGTTGTTTTCTGACCTTCGTCTATCAATTGATAGTCAAGAGTAATTATGCATTCGTGTTATCGATGCTTATTATTCTTGTCGTCCGTCAAGCCATTCTATCCCGGAATGACTAGGAGAAACAAACTCCAGTACCTCATCCATTTCTAGGATTGGGTCAAAGTAGTTGTATCCCGCAGATCAAAATGCCAATCCAGCTTTGTTCTATCCTACCTCGGAGTATTACCCCCTTTATGTCAGAATTGTCATGAACTGCACCAACTCTCATGAATTCTTGACGCAGTGCTACTTCTCACCATCATCATTCATTCCTCGGTCCTCGTGTTGTTGAAACCGGAATGCCGATAAGTGAACTGTGATGTGTGAAATCGATACTCCTAGCAACCTCGTTGCTTGGTAGTACATGGACAATATTCTCATTCTTAGCGTGTTGGTTATTGAATCATCATCCTAAGATTGATCGTGCTACCTAGTCCTTATTTCTGGTGCACTCCTCGATCAATGAGTTAGGATTATTCAGTCCCTTGCTTATTTGATCATATTGTCTTGCTCTGAAAAGCAAGATTGTTCTCGAGCTTAGTAACATATCGGTGGTTCGTGATTTTCCGGATATCTTCTCGGAAGTATTACTAGGTTGTTCCCTGACCGTTATGTTGAGCTCATGATCAAGTTGGTTTTCCTCTAAACCAGTCATTCTCCAAGAATCTGTGTTGGATACCCCTGAGCTAGTTGGTTAAGCCAAACAACAACTTGGAGAGTTGGAAGATAAAAGCTTGTCTGACTTAGTTCATTTTTAGGGATATCCTTTTGAGGGTGTGTTGAAGAAATATGATATCTTCATTGATTGTTCCTCGCGATCGGTTGTTGAATCTATCATCTCGTCCAAACCTTGATTTGAGTGTGGGCTATCGTCAAATCAAGTTAGAACCAATGATATTCGTAATGTTGTCTTACTCATGGTTGATTCCTTGAGCATACACCGTTTTTTTTGGTCTGACCAATACAATCACCGTGTTCGCATGATGGTGGAAGTCCAGTGATATGGAAATTCCGATGAGTTGCTACTGAGCCCATCAGTAGCATTTTGTCTCCCCCATGATTCATGTTAAACATCAACCTAGTGTTGAAAACTTTGTAAGCAATGTCTTTGTGTTCCCTTCATGAAGCTTATGCTTGGATGGAAGAAGTGACTTCCTCTAATTCACGTGCATTTTATGTAAGTTGCCGCCGTGAGTTCGAGAAAGATTGTTTTTATTTCCTCAGGTACCGTCCCAAGTCAATTATACATGAGCGAATGTATTCTATGGTTTGGTAGATTAATTACCTGCACTCCATATGTATTCCCTAGCACACCAAGCCACTGATTGATTTGTTCAAGGAAAAGGAGTTGTTGTGCAAATCCTAGGTCATGCACAAGACTTCGTTATCCTAGATGATGGTTCCCCACCTGAACTCGGTAGTGTTTTATCATAAGACTACTATGTGGTGATGCTTGTCTGGGACAGCGTGTTCACATGTGTTTAGCAGAACCAACTCATGTTTTGGAGCTTGCTATCTTAGTTCATTCCTCGAGAATCTCGCAACGCCATCTCGTCGAATTGTGTTGCAAACTTTCTTTTCAGACATGCTGAGTCTGAAGTATCCTATTACCAATCGGATCTGAATCTCAGGCAGATATGATGGTTGGAACATTCCCAACAGTTGCATTTTGTTCCCAGCTTGCACCGCCATTGTGCCAATTCCCATGGGCTGCCCTCTCAGTAGTTGTTGTTCAGGATCATCCTCAAAAGTGGTCCTACCATGGGTCCCATCCATTCCCAATTATAAGCAAAAATCATCCATTGCATTGTCTTCAACAAGGTAGTCCACATCATCCATCCTAGTCCGAGTATGCCATTCCTTCGAGCTCTTTCGATCGATCGATTGTAAATTGCCTTAAGATGGTATGAAGAGTTTCAATGATCTATGGATCAAAAGTAATTCTTTTTGCCACTTAAGGGAGCAGTTCAACGAGTCACCTTTTTCAAGGTGCCCCGTTACGGGATCATGGAAATTATTTCCTCGCCACCTTGACACCATCCACCATCTTTCTAAGCGTGGAATTGTTGCCCACCAAATCAAACCCCGTCGTCTGTTCTTCCATCCCTCTCGATGTGTTTTGTGTCTCAACTCAAGATGTTTCAACATCTAATTCCGCGAGATGAGATTGTATAGTTCGATCTTTGAGAAGATCAATCCTAGTAGAGTTCCTTTCCGTCGTCGTCGTCACGTGGATGAAGATCTCAAAAGCGAGGATGTCAAGATCAACGTATGCAACAAATCAACAACCTTATGAGGTGCAACCTGGATCGCGAAGATTGTGTTGGTCTTGTGCCCCCTCCGTCTTCTTACCTCACGTCTTGAATCTCGGGACGCGATTCTTGTTTAGTGGGGGTGAGTTGTCACATCCCTAATTCTGGTCTGACCTATGCTAGCTTCCATGTGACATCATGTTTAAATTCAAATGAAACTTGAATTGAGAAATTTTCAAAAGCCTCAGAAAACCTCTAAAAATAACCAACATTTAAATCTTCTCAAATGAGTCCAAGAAAATGTTCCTGTTATTCTATAGAAATATTGGTAAGAGGTAATATTCAAACCAATATTTTTGGAGTCACAGAAATATTTATTTTGGCCATTTGAATTAATCCAATAACTATTTGCTTTGGATTTATATTTAATATATATTAAATATGACTCCAATAATTCTGGAAGTTTGTGAGTGGCTTTGTATATATTTTATCAAGCCATATAATAACCTACAGAATTTATTAAAATGATTTCGTTGCTAAACTAAATCAAAACAGAGGAAGAAAAATAGAAAACAGAAACTAATAAAGAGAGAGAGAATCTTACCTGGCCTCACCTGTGTAGCCCACCAACCGGCCCAGCACTGTAGCTGAGCGGCCCAGCCCACCACCGCCACCTCCCCTGTCGTCTTCCTCCTTTGCCAGGAGGACGGGCGCGTGCCCGACGCGCGCGCACCGCCGTGCGCCACCTCCTGCTTGCCGCCGACCGCCTGGAGCTGGCTAAGGGCGCCACGCAACCCCTCTGGCCCTCTCTCACTCTCCCTGGACCTTTCCCCCTCCTCTGCTCTCTCTCTCTCTCTCGCAGCCCGAGCGGAGCTCATCGCCACCGCTCGCCGTTGCCACACCCAGAGCCTCCCCCTCGACCCCTCGGCTTTCCCAGTAGCTCGGCTACCTCGTCCTCGACCTCCTCACCAAGCCAAGCGATGTCGGACGCACCCGAACACCCTAACCGCCATCTTCTTCAACCTTGGGCCATCGAGATCGCTGGCGACCGTGCGCCCGCTCCGTTGCTTCCCCGAGCTCCCTGAGACCACCGCTGCACTCCCCGTGAGCTTCTCCTTCGATCCCCTCCTCCCCCTTGCTCGTTTGTGCCGTGTAGTCGCCGCCCTCTTCGAGCCCGAGAGCACTCCGCCTTTGGCCATGTCGCCGCCGCGGCCACAGCTGCTGCCACACGCATCCAAGCGCATCACCGCTTTTAGCTTGCTCTGAGGAGCTGAGCGCACCCATCCGCTAGCCCTGCTGTGCCCCCTAACGCAGAACCCGAGCTCGCTGTACTTCGGTCGCCGCCGCGAGCTTGACTCCGGCGAGCTCACTCCACCCTAGCTCCTCCCGTTTGCTCTATCAGCTGCGCGCGAGCCCTAGCTACTTGTAGGACCAAACCGCGGTCGATTTGGTCGACCGTGGGCAAAATCCGAGCACCTCCGCCGTCTCTGGCATCGCCGGCGAAGAGCCGTGGACCAAGTCCGGCGAGGTTGACTCGTTTGACCTAGGGTTTGACCCCCCCCCGGTGTCACTGACGCATGGGCCATGCCCCTATTTAGTTTAGGTGTGAGTTTAATTAGCACTAAATAACTTAGTTAATTAGTTGACTCACTCACAAGTGAGCCTAGGCTCTAATTAACCTAGGTTAGTGCTAACCTAACGCTAACTAACTCTGTTAGTTAGTTGTTACACTAACATGTGGGTCCCAGCCGTCAGGTTTGACCTGGGCTGGTGCCTTTGACCTGCTGACGTCACCCTGACGCAATGTTGACGCATTAATTCAATTACTGGAACTATTTTTAAACAGGAAATTCCAGAAAATAACTAAAACTTCTCAAAATCATAGAAAATCAACCATAGCTCCAAATCAAATAAATTATATATGAAAAATGATCAGAAAAATCCAATCTATCCATATGTACTAGTTTCATGCATGTCAGAACACATTAACCTTGCTGTTTAGGTGAAACAAGTTAATGCACTATTATGACCTCTTAAAATGGGTTTGCATTTGAATCTTTGGTTCAAATGGACTCATCTCAATCTGTTCTAGCTTGCATTAGCCAAAACACATTCATATTGCCATGTCATAGCATGCATCATATTGTGCATTGCATTGATCGTGTTTCCTCTCTGTTTGCCGGTGTTGCTCCCCTCGATAGATGTTGTACCGACGTTGTGATCGTTGACACTGATGAAGACTCAATGCTATCTTCATAAGTGCCAGGCAAGCAAAACCCCCTTGTTCATTCCGATACAATCCCACTCTCTCGCTCCTGCTCTCTTTTACTGCATTAGGACAACAATGATTCATCTGTTACTTGCTGCGGTAGCTGAACCCCTTTATCCTCTGCATGACCTGTCATTGCCATAGTAAATAGATGAAACCCACTAGCATGAGTAGGAGTTGTTTGAGCCCTGTTGTCACTACTAGGAAAAGGGCTATAGATAGGATTGATACTAATGGCGCACCAGGTAAGTAGTGCGCCACTACTATATACTAATGGCGCACCTGTTGGTGATGCGCCATTAGTGTGGAAGACACTAATGGTGCACCAGACACACGGTGCGCCACTAGTATTAATTTTTTTCCATTTTTCCATACATACTAATGGCGCATCAGGTCAAAGTGCGCCATTACTAGTTCTAACTAGTAATGGCGCACCAGGCAGACAGTGCGCCATTGTTGTATTTTTTTTGCAAAACTACTAATGGCGCACCGTTTCATCGTGCGCCATTACTAGTTTAAACTAGTAATGGCGCACTATGACCCGGTGCGCCATTAGTATATATATATATTTTTTTTACTTTTTTGCAAAACTACTAATGGCGCACCACCTGCTGGTGCGCCATTAGTAACCAGGGTTACTAATGGCGCATTTGCTAGTGGTGCGCCATTAGTAACCTAGGACCCCAAGAAGATATTTTGGACAGCCACACCTACCCACTCACTTTCCCCACTTCATTCCCTCCACCTCCTTCTCCAAGCTTTCGGCTGCCTCCTCCTCCTCACCTCATTTGCACCATAGATTCATCAAAATTAAGTGGTGAAATTACCTTTTTTTGATAGGTAAGTAAGGGGAAAGCTATCTTCATGTTGTAGATCTACTTTTATTCTCCCTAGCTCGCTCCAACAACGTGCACATGCACTTTTTGTGGCCTAGCTAGATCTATGTATGTTTGTGATGTTGCATATGATTGTGGTGTTGCATATATGTTTGTGTTTGCAGGTACTGGTATTTGAAATGCGATAGTTGCCAATATTTTGCCGGAATGTTGATTCATTTCCGTTTTGGCGAGAATTTTGGCACTATGCATTCCTTTTGGTCCTATTTTTAGGGAAGGTCATGCCAAATTTTTTCTTGGTTCTAAAATATCGTTTTGCTCTACCCCGCAGGCGACCATGGTCCGCACGATGACCGAAGGCATCGTGAATAGGTTTTTGAGCTCCGCGAAGGCCAAGATGCTTCAAAAGAACGAGAGGGAGATAAGATGTCTGTGTCGAAGATGCAAGCTGAAGAGCCTTATTGCGGACCCGGATTCCGGGCAGGTGCGGGACCACCTGCTCTTGCGTGGTTTCATGGATGGCTATCAGTGGCAAGGTGATGAAGATGGCTATGAAGTCGTCCATGGGGGCCGGGCAAGAAATGAGGAAGGGCAACAAGACAAGTACCACCGCGGCGAGGGCGGGCGAGAAGACGAAGAATCTCCAGGACATGATCACGGCGGTGATGCTGTACACAGTCATCATGTAGAAGATGTCGTACATGATGATGAGGAAGATCAAGACGAAGGGCATGATCATGAAGATGAAGATGCCGGAGCAGACGACGATGGAGGCTGGGTGCAGGACCCTCATATTCAAGATCTGCTTCTCAAGCAGACGGATAACGCAAGAGCTGCCGCCCGAGAGAAAGCCAAGCTGGATCAACTGGAGATAGACGCGGTTACTCCATTGTATGAAGGATGCAGGCCCGAGGATACCCGCCTGAAAGTAACGCTCATGACTCTGGAGATGAAGGTAAAACACAAAATGACCGACGCATGCTTCGAGGAGAACATGTCATTCTGGCACAAACGTCTTCCCAAGGGGAACAAGTGCCCGACCAGTTTCGAGGAGGCGAAGAAAATCGTCTGTCCTCTAGATTTACCGCACGTGAAATACCATGTGTGCATGAACAATTGCATCATTTATCGGGATGAGCACGCAGAGTCAACCATATGTCCGGTGTGCGGCGTCACTCGGTACAAGAAGAGGAAGAAAGCTCCTCGAAAATCGGTGTGATACTTTCCGATCACTCCTCGTCTGCAGTGGTATTTCACGGACCCTAAGGTAGCAAAGCTCCTGCGTTGGCACACGGATAGGGAGGAGAAGAAGTGGGAAGATGACGGAAATGATCCGGAGATAAATAAAAAAGACAAGATGCTGAGTCACCCTAAGGATGCGAGCCAGTGGCAAGCGTTGAACTTTGAATTCCCAGAATTTGGGAAGGATCCAAGGAACATCGTGTTGGGCGCGAGAACCGATGGAGTCAATCTGTTTGGCAGCCAGAGAAGCACACATAGCACCTGGCCTGTGTTTGTGTGGATGTACAACCTTCCCCCCTGGTTGTGCATGAAGAGGAAGTACATTCACATGAGTATGCTAATTGAAGGGCCGAAACAACCAGGGAACGACATCAATCCGTATCTGGGGCTGCTGAAAGAGGAGCTAGACACGCTGCGGAAAACGCCAGCCAATACGTGGGACGCCGCAGAGAAAGAATATTTCCCTATGAGAGCCGCACTGCTCACGATGGTGCACGACTATCTCGGTTACGGATATCTCGCGGGGCAGGTTGTCCATGGATTTTCTGGCTGCGTAAGGTGCATGGATGACACAACGTATCGCTAGCTAGATAGAGATCCCGGGTCTTCGAAAACCATGTTCATGGGACATCGAAGGTGGCTTCGCGACGATGACCCATGGAGGAAACGCAAGGATCTGTTCGATGGTGAAACCGAACCCCGAAAACGCCCGTGTACGAGGAGCGGCGAGGAAATAGACGAGCTGTTGAAAAATTGGAAAGACTGCCCACTGCCAGGAAAGAAGCAAAAGGTGCCAGAGCCGGGAAAGAAGCGAAAGGCGCCAGAGCCACTGCTGAAGGTATGGAAAACGAGGTCTGTTTTCTGGGACTTGCCGTACTGGAAGATCCACCGTGTGCCTCACAGCCTTGATGTCATGCATATCACGAAGAACGTGTGCGAGAGTCTGCTTGGTACCCTGCTCAACATGCCAGAGAGGACCAAAGATGGGCCGAAAGCAAGGGCAGACTTGAAATCAATGGGCATCAGGCAGGAGCTTCACGCTAATGATGATGATGATGATGATGATGATGATGATGATAATGAGGCCAAGCAGGACACAAAAAGTCGTCGCAAAGGCAAAAAGGCCAAGAAGACCGGAAATGACTACCCTCCCGCGTGCTTCACTCTAAGTCAGGAGGAGATCGAGCAGTTTTTCACCTGCCTCCTAGGAGTAAAACTTCCTTACGGTTACGCGGGGAAGATAAGCAGATACCTAGACCCAGCGAAGCAGAAGTTCAGCGGGATGAAGTCTCACGACTGTCACGTGCTGATGACGCAGATACTTCCAGTTGCAATCCGTGGGATCATGGACGCGCACATCCGTGAAACGCTATTTGGCCTATGCAACTTCTTCGACGTCATCTCTCGGAAGTCGATTGGCGTGAGGCAACTCAGAAGGCTACAGGAAGAGATCGTGGTGATACTATGCGAGCTTGAGATGTACTTCCCGCCCGCATTCTTCGACGTTATGGTGCATCTGCTGGTCCATATAGTGGAGGATATCATCCAACTCGGGCCGACGTTCCTGCACAGCATGATGCCGTTCGAAAGGATGAATGGTGTCATCAAAGGATATGTTCGCAACATGTCACGTCCAGAAGGAAGCATAGCCAGGGGCTTTCTGACCGAAGAGTGCATCTCCTACTGCACGAATTATCTAGGCATCGAGAACCCCGTTGGTCTGCCCGTCAACAGGCACCTCGGCAGGCTCGCTGGATGGGGTCACCGTGAGGGTCGCCGCGAAATGCATGTCGACTTCGAGGGTCGACTCGCCGACTTTGAAAGAGCAAACCTAGTCGCGCTACAACACATAGACGTGGTCGATCCTTGGGTGGTAGAGAACAAAACCTTTATTGAGAAGACGTACAATGACCGAGGCCAACAGAGGACGGACGGAGATATAATCAAAGAGCACAACTCATGTTTCACGCGTTGGTTCAAGCAGAAGCTTCTGTCGTACCGTTTACATGAGGATTCTTCCGCGGAAGAACAACTCATATTCGCCTTGTCACGAGGCGCCGAGCACAACCTGATGACCTATGAGGCGTACAATATCAACGGCTACACATTCTACACCGAGAACAAGGACATGAAGAGCGATGGTTATCAGAACTCCGGGGTAATAATGGAATCCTACACCGGCAACGACAAGGACAGATACTACGGAAGGATTGAGGAGATCTGGGAGGTGAGCTACGCTGGAGAGAAGGTCCCGATGTTCCGTGTCAGATGGGCCAAGAGCGTCCTAAAAGAAGACAGGTATTTCACCACCATGGTTATACCCGAAGCCAAATCCAAGACCGCGGGTGCAAACGTCACCGCGAAAAATGAGCCATGGGTACTGGCTTCCCAAGTGGACCAATGCTTCTTCATTACCGACCCGTCAAAGCCCAGTCGTATTGTCGTGAGGAGAGGCAAAAGGAAGATCATCGGAATGGATGGAGTAGCCAATGAGCAAGACTTCGACAAGTACGGTGACCCGAAGATCGAACATGACGACGACGATGAAGTAGCAGCACACACCACAAGAAGAAGCAGGGCCACCCTACCTAAAGGACGTCCGTTCCACAGAAGAACTCCATTTGCAAAAAAGAAGGGCAAGAAGATTGTGAACAGATAGCTAGCTAAGATCGATTGTATTTAAATTGTAGCCTTCATTTCTCGGGCACTTTTTGATATCATGAATATTTTTAAATTTCATGGGCACTTTTTGAATTCATGAATATTTTTTCAAATTTGATGATATTGTTTCATATTCAATCTGAAAAAACATTGAATATTCATGAGGGCACTCGATCTCGATCCCCTCCCTCTCGATAGCTATCCCCCTCGCCAGATCCCCTTCGCTGCCAAGCACCCCCTGCACCCTCCCCCCGCTCCACCGCCGCCAACGACCGCCCGCACCCTCCCCCGCTCCAACGCCGCCGACGAACCACCGCACCCTCCCCCAGTCCACCACCGCC
>NC_041381.1:251326185-251351383 GCF_002162155.2 Triticum dicoccoides
CCCTCGCGCTGCTTCACCCGACTAGGTCGTCCCCGTCGACACCACATCGTCCCCACGACCACCGTCATCCCTGCACCCCACCAAGGAGTCCAGGAGCTCTGCAGTGTTCTTCTATGTCATCTACGGCCAGCCGTACGAGCTCGACGACTCTGCATCATGCGGATCGAGGTCTTCTTCCACCTCCGGCCACCGCGGCCTCATCGTCGGTCCGGGTCACCTCGCCAACCCCGACCCCGCACGAGCTCGCCATCGTCTTCCTCTCAGTGAGCTGCACCGGTTCCCCTCCCCCTTCAATTTCGTCGCCGTAGACTGTCGCACCACCGCGCCCCAGCTCCTGGTTGCCGCCCCCCGTGGTCGTGCTCCCCTCGGCCCCTGGCCGCGCCCTGGCCCCGCCCAGGCGCGCTCACAGCACCGCGACCGCGTCTCCACTACGCTCGGGCCGCGCCCTAGCCCCGCCCAGGCGCGCTCATAGCACCGCGACCGCGTCCTGCCGTGACTTGCTAACCAAATTGGTTTGTGTCAATTTCACAAACTTGCAGGCTTATAGAATTAGAAATACTACTATATTAGATATCCTCACTGTCATGGGCTTTCTATTATTAGTCAAGTAGTATGCTTAGAATCTTGTTGGGAGAGTAAAGCTTTGCTTTCAGTTTTTTCTTGTATGTGGGGATTGCTACAGCTCATACAGGAGAAAATTGATAACTACTATGTCATTGTGTACTCCCTCCGTGCCAAGTGTAATGTCAAGTTTAGATTGGTCAATATGTTTCTCGTTTTTAAATTTTTTACATGCTCTTTTTTGTGTGTGGGTAATGTTTTATATGCTCTTTATCTCTTCCCTTGACAGACATTCGACGAGGCAGTGGGCAATATAACTTTCTAGCTCCTTAGGGGGGTTGTTCCTCTTTATAGGTGTGTTAAACATGGTTTTATGTGGTCATATGGAGTTTATTAGGTAGAGAAAGTACCTTGTGATTTTTCTAATTTTGGACATATATCAAGTCTCACCAAGACATCTTCATTACAACACTCAGCTTATCCAAGACATCTTCATTACATTCTAGACAGGATAGAAGCCTACTTTGTTTAGAAATAGAGTCAGAATTTGAAAAGGAAAACCCTTAAGCCAAACATACAACAAGCATTGACAACATAAGTGGAGACACTAATTTTCTCTGACTTGTGGAGGCTCTAATCCTCAGGGATCATGGCTAAAATAATTTTCCATGCCTGATTAGTGATTATCTGAATCAGTTTGTAAACTATAGAGGTGGTTAGGCTTTGGTTAAAAATAAAAACAATAATAGAAGTTTTGTATTTTCTAAGTAAAAACCCCACATATGCACCAGCATGTGATCTGTCAGAACCAAAGTAGACCTAGCTCTGCATTAGTTGTTTTGTGCTTCAAGTGTCCTAGTCAAGGACAAACTGAGTGATTGCAAAATAATATTATGTGGTCAATGTGGATTTACTATTTTCTGGTGATAGTTCTGAACTGGTAAATAAGTTAACATGCGTAAGTGAGACTTGGTGTTTTAAAGCTTAGGGTCTTCAACTTTAACTATGAATTGGGATGATAATGTTATTTTGCCTTCTTAACAGAATGGTGTCATAATCAGAACAAAGCTGCTGCAAATGCATACCTTTTTTTTACAAGTGCATCTGCACCTTCTGATCCATTTAGAGTTATCATAAATATATTTCCAAGGTTTTCATTTCACTGTAGAGTCTTTGCTCATGCCTCTTTTGAGAAGTATGTCTATTGATTCAAAATTGCCATGGCAAAAATATGTTTCAAAAAATGACATGGACTAAAATGTTCTATAGATCATGATCCATAGACAAAAAATGTCATGATCCATACAATATAAATTCCATGATGCATAGGCTATATTTTCCATGGGAGATGGCAATTTTGTTGGATCATGATCCAGAGATTAAAAAAATGCATAGACTATAATTTCCTGGCATGATCCATAGAATAAAAATGTAGAATAAAAAATGTCATGATCCATACATTATAATTTTCATGATGCATAGACTATATTTTCGATGGCCCGGTGCAAAAGAAATTTGCCATGTTGCAAAAAGAAAAGAAATTTGCCATGGTGCATATAGTAAAAACAATGCCATGATCTGTAAAATACATCTGTCATGCTCCATGAAAGTAAATTGCCATGATCCAAATGTAGCAGAAGTTTCAAGTAGTGTTTTGTTTCTGTGTTTGGATAGGTAGCAAACTTTCTATTCTTTCTGTGTTTGTACAGACTTGCTAAACTATTGATGATTTTTTGTTGGGTGACCTATTATATCTGGAATGGAAGCTCACATAAGTTGAGCTGATTTTTGTCCATATGAAAGCAGAGGACCATATGGTCTGTGGCTGGGTTTTGTCTCCGACCATTGTGTCGTGATGATTTTGCAGGTACCCCGAGAAGCCCTTGAGTTTGCCGGAATGTCGATTAACTTCCGTTCCGGCAAATTCGAGTACTCCATATGTCCTATTTTCAGAAAAGGTCATGCTGAAATTTTCCGTGAATTTTAGCATGACTTTGCTAAAAATCGGACATATGGGGTACTTGCTACTAATGCATGGGCCGGGGTATCTTAGTACTTAATTAAGTAGGATCAAGTGCCCCTTTATTCTTGCTGCATTAAACCATAGGTGGCAATAGAGCCAAGTGATTAGGCCCAACTTAGAATTCTCCTCAGCATCGATAAACCCTAGATGATAAACCCAACATATGTGGCAATAGAGCCAAGTGATTAGTGCCAAGTGATTAGGCCCAACCTAGGGTGCCTCGGCATCGATAAACCTTAAATGATGAAAACTTAACTTGGCTGCCCCGGATGCCTCGGTGTTTATGAGAACCTAAATGATGTACGCTTAGGCTTTTAGGGTGCCTCGGCGTCGACAAACCCTAAATGATAAAAGCTTAGCTTTTAGGATGCCTCGGTGTCGACAAACCCTAAATGATGAGACCATGATCTTGTTCCTTGACAATAACCAACTTTTTGACCAAACTGTTTTCCTATTTAGAGCAAAACATGGCCCACAACAATGAGGCCGGCGGTTCGGGCGGCAAGCAATTCTGGGAGTTGTCCCAGCAGATGGAGGAACAACCTCACCGCTATGAGGACACTGCGGAAGACACCGATCCTGACTACACAACCCCTAGTGGCGTCGGGGATGACACCACTGATGGTGCCACCGAGGATGCCACCACTGATGATGGCGGTGCACACACAGATGGCAGCCAACCGAAGAAGCAAAGGAAGGACCGGTGCCCGAATGCGCTCCGCACCCTCAAGGAGGAATTCACTCAAGTGGACTTCGACGGGCATCCAACGGAGCCCAAACATATAGTCAAGGGGTACTCGCTTCAGCTCGGGTGCATTCTCCAGAGCACCGTCTCGATCAACACCGAGAACCTTAGGCATAAGGACCACGGGAATTTGCGCAACCTCCTCTTCACGAAGCTGCACGAATGATACAAGTTCCCCGCCGAATTTGAAAACACACGCCTCTCAAGGAATAAAGTGAACAGTGTCGCCCTCACGAGGATGAGCACGGCCCTGTCTACATGGAGAAGCGTGGTGAAGAGAATGATTGATAAAGGTAATAGTTATGAGAAGATCAAGGCAAAATATCCTTTGATGAGCGAAGATGAGTACAAGGAGTTCAAGATCAAGTGCGAGAGCAGCGCAACCTCCGAATCAAGTCAGTGGGGGAAAGAAATGCGGGAGTTGAACTTAGGGGAACACAAACTCGGTCCCGGCGGTTACAGAGTGGCGGAGCCTATATGGGACAAGGAGGACGCGGAGTGTGCCGAGCAAGGCCTACCGCCCCGCTTCGAGAAATACAGTCGTGACAAGCAGACCAGGAACTTTGTCAGGGCCCAGTACAAGGAGGACCCGATAACAAAGGAGCTTACCACGGATCTGAAGACCAGGGCGCTTGAGCTTGTTCTGGTAAGGAATACACCCCCGCGTAATTAGCTTCATATGGTTGCACTCTAATTAATCCCCAATATTTCTAAATGGTTCATGTTCCTTTCGTAGGACACTGAAAGCAGTAGCGCGGGGTCGTCTCAGAGCTCCCCTTTCGACACCCCTTTAAATAGGGCATTGAACGTAATGAAAAACAAGGATAAGCTCACTAAGCCGACGTCAGCTGGTCGTGTGGCCGGCAAAGGCTTGTCCACAAAATGGGGGTCATACTATACCGCTAGTGTGCGGAAGGAGGAAAAGACCAGCTCGGAAAGCCAGACATGCGAGGTTGAAGCACTCAAGGCACAAGTGGCGCAGATTCCGGAGCTTGTCCAAGAGCAAGTGGAACAACAAATGGGAACGAAGCTCAAAAGCCATGGTGCCTACGTTGATTCATGGGCTGACGATGTGGATTGCGGGCGGCCAACAGGGGCCTCCCCCGGTTACCAGCTTCACGGCCAGCAACTCGCATAGCGCGCAGGCGGCGCCATTGGTGTCTCCGGCGGCGGTGCCATTGGTGTCTCCGGCAGAGGCGGTATTCGTGTCTCCGGCGCCGGCACGGGCATTGGAGCTTAATGCACCCGGGTGTACGCCGGCCGGCACCTCGCCAGCAAGCGCCCCCTCCGTCAGTTGCATGCCCACCGTTGGCGGTGCCTCGACATTAGCCGAGGTCGACGGCATCACGGTAACTAAGCCTCTCGGCCGATGACTTCATCTCCTTGCCTTTGACTGGGCATCCCTGACGCCCTGTACATGTTTTCGCAGGGCACCGCCAACGTTCCTTGCACTCTTCTGCACTTCATGGGCGTCGAGTTGGTCGATGTCGCCAAGGGCAGAATCGTTCAACCGGGCAACCCCATGTTCCACGGTAATCCGATGCCACCCATAGTGTATAGGGTTGAAGTGGTTCGGGTGCTGCCAGGCTACGATGAGCTGTTACCTCCGATTCGACCCGCTGGGGCCGACGAAGAAGATGAGATGACCCTCAGCGCCTGCGTAAACTGGCCCCTGCTTTGGCCGAAGAGCCAGATTCGTTTGGGGGCGGGGGACACCACCCCACAGACAAGACCGCTAGTCGTGCCGGCGCCAAGCCATGGCAAGAACGCCGCAACGCTACCGGACCTGCCGGACATCCCTGTGCCGGACATCCCTATGGCACAGGATACGGACATCCCTATGGCACAGGATCCGGACGACAACGACAATGACGACAGTACATTTACCAATGTCGATAAGTACTTTGCCGAACATGGGTACACTGCCGAGTTCTGCGGGCCTCTTTCTCAAGAACCCAACCAAGATGACCACAATCTAGCTGGTACGGCGGAGAAATCCAATTGCAACAGGCGTCGTCTGGCGTTCGGTTCTCAGGAGACGCCTCCAGCTCCCGCCTTCACCGAGCCTCAGATAGCCGAGGTGCGAAATATTATCAGCCCCAACACGCTCAAGAAGGCGGTCTGTGAGCAGAACTCGGTCCCATTACAGGAGATCAAGAAGAAGGGACGGAAACGAAAGACTAACAAGGGCGCCGGTGCGAGCCAGCCGGCACCGAGTTCGATCCGTGCTCAGGACGGGCCACCTTCACCTAAGGATATCTTGAGGAGGGTGCATGTGGCGGGTAGGGCGATGCTACCGCCAAATATACTCAATGCTGCAACCGGTGCGTCAAGCAGCCGCCTGGCGGTCAGAAGGATGACTACTACGCCCTCCATCATATGCGGGCGATCGTAAGGGACCATCATCACCTTCTGCTACCAGATAGTCTCAAAGATTGGGCCGCGAGGTTGTCGGCAACCCAGGACGCGGACCTCAGACAAGAATTCTTTCGCATCCAGTCGGAGTTTGCGGACATCATCCATCAAGATGTCCTTCATACCTCGGGGCAGTTCTACCTCAGATATCAACCGTCCAACAATGAGATAGATGGAACGCTACAAATTCAGGGTGACAACGACCGCGATTTCATGACCATCAGGACAGACGGCGGCTTCATCCACGCTCCTGTCCGATGAGTCGAGTCGAAAGTAGTGATGTGTAGTTCTGAAACATTGATTGGCTCATGTTGTAATTAAACTTTAATGAATTCGTATGTCTCTTTGGTTTGGACAGTCGTTCAGCTTAGATGTAATCGATGCTATTTATTAGTAGGACCATGAATCATGCTATTAATGTCTTGCTTTTCTCTTCCGATCCTTTTGTTGTATACTTACATGTTGCTTATGTATTGTCTGTTGTTTGGCTTGTGCATAGATATGCCGTCGTATGTCGTGTACAAGGGTAAGGTTCCCGGAGTCTATGACGACTGGGAGGAGTGTCGGAGACAGGTTCACCATTTCAGTGGTAATAGTTACAAAGGGTACACCACTAGGGTGGAGGCCGAATCTAGATACGCCCGCTATCTAGCGGGAGAGAGGAGGGAGCGTTGGAGGAACCGGATGAAGACCAGTTTGATCGCGATGATGCTCATCGTGATGACCACAGCTCTCTTTTATGTGATGGTAGTTTAGATGATCGATATCGACTTGTAATGTGAAGACAAACTCGATACTCGCGGTCTTGAGACTTGTAATATTTTATCTTTGTTTGGTCTTTTGAATTCGGAGACTAATATGATGAATTGTATTCGGAGACTAATCTTCTATTGTATTCGATGAATCTGCTGTTGTTGTGTGCTGCTGTCTATATTCTGTCCAATAATATATTTTGTAACCTGTGCAAAAATCAAAAAAGTAAAAAAAAACAAATATTCATACTAATGGCGCATCACCACAAGGTGCGCCATTGGTATGCCAAAGGATACTAATGGCGCATCAAGGCAGAGTGCGCCATTAGTATGACAAAGCACATGGTTACATATGGCCCCCCGGGAGGCATACTAATGGCGCATGGTGTTACATACTAATGGCGCATGGTGTTACATACTAATGGCGCACTGCCTGGTGTGCCATTAGTATACCAGATACTAATGGCGCACCAGTGGTGCGCCATTAGTAAAAAATACTAGTGGCGTGGTACTAATGGCGCACCGGTAGTGCGCCATTAGTAGGTAAAACCGGTGCGCCATTAGTAGGCCTTTTCCTAGTAGTGTGTGCCTACCAATTCATGCTTGTTTGTCATGCCTGCTACTGCTTAGAGTTGAGTCGGGTCTGATTCATCGGGGATGAATCAGAGGTGTGTGAACATGTCCTACTGTGTGTGAGCTAAGTGTGTGAACACGATTTGGTAAAGGTAGCGGTGAGAGGCCATGTAGGAGTACATGGTGGGTTGTATCATTGAAGCCGTCCTCAGGAACTGAGTTCTGTGTTTGTGATCCATGAAACAGCTACTACCATGCATTGGGCCCTGAAATATGACCCCGCTCGACTTCTTAATCACCCTTGTCCTCTATCTAGGAGTTGCAAGTAGTTTCTGGTGTTTGTAGTATGCTGGAGGCCGTGCGCAGCGCTGACCGGAGGGGTGGGTTGTGATGCGGTAGGCACGTGGCCGGGTATACCGGGCGCCCGTTTGGTGTCTCGGAACCCTGTACACATCGTTCGGGGCCGTATGTGGAAACCTCGGCCGGACTCCCTACGGACGGAACCTGAATAGGCGATAAACCTGGACTAGAGACTTGAGTGTTTAGGTAGGTCGTGGTCTACACCCACGTCGGCTTTCGCTTGAAGTCTGCCGAGCACATGTCGTGTGCAGACGCTAAGTGGTGGAAACATGTATGAAGAAGTACACCCCTGCAGGGTTAACATCATCTATTCGAATAGCCGTGTCCGCAGTAAAGGACTTCTGGGTTGCCTATAACAGTTCATAGACAAGTGAAAGTGGATACTCTAAAATGCGCAAGATAAGCATGAGTGCTATGGATGGTGCTCTCGTAGGGAGACGGGAGTGGATCCACAGTGGTGTATTGATATGGTGAATATGTGGACTCGTGTGCGCCACATCAAAGAGTTACTTGCAGTAGTAGTTCAGGATAGCCATCGAGTCAAAGCTAGCTTGCTGCAGTTAAACCCCACCATCCCTTGGTTGATAATGATGCATATGTAGCTAGATCTGATGTAAGTCTTGCTGGGTACATTTGTACTCACGTTTGCCTATTTTATGTTTTTGCAGAGAGACGTCAGTCTCGTTAGTAGTTCCGCGTGGACTTCGATGTTTAGCTTGTTACCTCAGCTACGATCTTGTGCCCTCGGCAGGATCTGGTGGATAGTCAGGCTTCTAAGCCTTTTTCATTTGTAGATGTCTGTACTCAGACATGCTAAGCTTCCGTTTGTGCTTGACTTGTGTGCTCTGAATGTTGGGTCATGAGACCCATGTTTGTAATATCTCGCTCCTCGGAGCCTATTGAATAAAATACTTGAGTTGTAGAGTCATGTTGTGATGCCATGTTGTATTTGCACATATCGAGCATATTGTGTGTATGTTATTGAAATGCTTGGTATGTGTGGGATCTGACTATCTAGTTGTTTATCCTTAGTCGCCTCTCTTACCGGGAAATGTCTCCTAGTGCTTCCACTGAGCCATGGTAGCTTGCTACTGCTCCGGAACACTTAGGATGGCCGGCATGTGTCCTTCTTCGTTCCTGTGTCTGTCCCTTCGGGGAAATGTCACGCGATGAATACCGGTGTCCTGTTAGCCCGCTACAGCCCGGTTCACCGGAGTCCTGCTAGCCCAATGCTACAGCCTGGATTCACTCGCTGATGACCGACACGTTCGATGCTGGGTCATGGATGCCTGTCCCTGTAAGTTTGTGCCACTTTGGGTTTACGACTAGCCATGTCATCCCGGGCTCCTTATCATATGGATGCTAGCGACACTATCATATACGTGTGCCAAAAGGCGCAAACGGTCCTGGGCAAAGGTAAGGCGACACTCGTGGGGATACCATGCGTGAGGCCGCAAAGTGATATGAGGTGTTACATGCTAGATCGATGTGGCATTGAGTCGGGGTCCTGACATACTTTGGACGGACTGTTGGACCGCGAAGATACAAGACATAACACTTTGTCCCGTGTCTGGATGGGACACTCCTTTGCGTGGAAGACAAGCTTGGCGATCCAGATATTATATTTCTTTCTTTGTAACCGACTCCATGTAAACCCTAGCCCTCTCCGGTGTCTGCATAAACCGGAGGGTTTAGTCCTTAGGGACAGAATAATAATCATCATAGGCTAGCTTCTAGGGTTAGGCTCTACGATCTCGTGGTAGATCAACTCTTGTAATACCCATATCATCAATATCAATCAAGCAGGAAGTAGGGTTTTACCTCCATCGAGAGGGCCCGAACCTGGGTAAAACATTGTGTCCCTTACCTCCTGTTACCATTAGCCTTAGACGCACAGATTGGGACCCCCTACTCAAGATCCGCTGGTTTTGACACCAACATTGGTGCTTTCATTGAGAGTTCCTCTATGTCGTTGCTGCATGGCTTGATGGCTCCTTCGATCAAAAACAATATGGTCCAGGGTGAGACTTTCTTCCCCGGACAGATCTTCGTGTTCGGCGGCTTCGTACTGCGGGCCAATTCGCTTGGCCATCTAGAGTACATTGACAGCTATGCCCCTGGCCACCAGGTCAGGTTCGGAAACCTGAACTACACGGCCGATATCCACGGAGACTTGATCTTCAATGGGTTCGGGCCTGCACCAGGAGCGCTGGACAGTCATGATGAGCACGGCTTAGACCTGCTGTCGGACAATGCTCAGGATATCGCCCCTGCAGAAGCTCCGGGCCTAAATACGGATCAAATTGCGTCGCCCGAGGACGGATGGATGGACCCCGCCCCGGAGGCCGCACACTCATCGACGGTAGAGCCGAACACAGGCCTCACCCCCAAGGAAGCCTTTGACACTGGTAATGGAGTTCACCGCTGTGGATATCTTCTAGTGCTTACCCTTTGGCGACATGCTGAACTCATTAAAGTCTCTCTCTTTGTCAGGAGACTCTTGGCCGAACTATGTATGGCTCAAGGGGGAAGAAGGTGACAAAGAAATCCGTTGCCCACTGATACGTCTCCAACGTATCTATAATTTTTGATTGCTCCATGCTACTTTATCTACTGTTTTGGACTATATTGGGCTTTATTTTCCACTTTTAAATTACTTTTGGGACTAACCTATTAACCGGAGGCCCAGCCCAGCATTGCTGTTTTTTTGCCTATTTCAGTGTTTCAAAGAAACGGAATATCAAACGGAGTCCAAACGGAATGAAACCTTCGGGAACGTGATTTTCCAACCAAACATGATCCAGGAGACTTGGACCCTACTCCAAGAAGTGCCAGAGGCGGTCACGAGGGTGGAGGGCGCCCCCCTGGGCGCGCCCCCTACCTCGTGGGCCCCCTAACGCTCCACCGACATACTCCTTCCTCCTATATATACCTACGTATCCCCGTACGATCAGAACAGGAGCCAAAAACCTAATTCCACCGCCGCAACCTTCTGTATCCACGAGATCCCATCTTGGGGCCTATTCCGGAGCTCCGTCAGAGGGGGCATCCACCATGGAGGGCTTCTAGATCAACACCATAGCCCCTCCGATGAAGTGTGAGTAGTTTACTTCAGACCTTCGGGTCCATAGCTAGTAGCTAGATGGCTTCTTGTCTCTTTTTGGATCTCAATACAATGTTCTCCCCCTCTCTCGTGGAGATCTATTCGATGTAATCTTCTTTTTGCGGTGTGTTTGTTGAGACCAATGAATTGTGGGTTTATGATCCAGTATTATCTATGGAAAATATTTGATTCTTCTCTGAATTGTTTTATGTATGATTGAGTTATCTTTGCAAGTCTCTTCGAATTATCCTTTTTGGTTTCGCCAACTAGATTGGTAGTTCTTGCAATGGGAGAAGTGCTTAGCTTTGGGTTCAATCTTGCGGTGTCCTTACCCAGTGACAGAAAGGGTTGCAAGGCACGTATTGTATTGTTGCCATCGAGGATAACAAAATGGGGTTTTTATCATATTGCATGAATTTATCCCTCTACATCATGTCATCTTGCTTAAGGCTTTACTCTGTTTTAACTTAATACTCTAGATGCATGCTGGATAGCGGTCGATGAGTGGAGTAATAGTAGTAGATGCAGAATCCTTTCGATCTACTTGTTGTGGATGTGATGCCTATATACATGATCATTGCCTAGATATACTCATAACTATGCTCAATTCTGTCAATTGCTCAACAGTAATTTGTTCACCCACCATAGAATACTTATGCTCTTGAGAGAAGCCACTAGTGAAACCTATGGCCCTCGGGTCTATTCTCATGATAACAATCTCTATCACTTTATTTACTTGCTTTGTTTTTACTTTGCCTTTTACTTTTTACTTTGCATCTATCTATCAAAAATACCAAAATCATTATTTATCATCTCTATCAGATCTCACTATCGTAAGTGACCGTGAAGGGATTGACAACCCCTAATCGCGTTGGTTGCGAGTTGTTATCGTTTTGTGTAGGTACGAGGGACTTGTGCGTGGTCCCCTACTGGATTGATACCTTGGTTCTCAAAAACTGAGGGAAATACTTACGCTACTTTGCTGCATCATCCTCTCCTCTTCGGGGAAATCCAACGCAGTGCTCAAGAGGTAGCAAGAAGAATTTCTGGTGCCGTTGCCGGGGAGGCTCACGCAAGCAAGTCAACCATACCAAGTACCCATCGCAATCCCAATCTCTCACATTACATTATTTGCCATTTTCCTCTCGTTTTCCTCTCCCCCACTTCACCCTTGCCGTTTTATTCGCCCTCTCTTTCCCAATCTCCTCCTCTCTTTCCCGTTTGTCTTTTTCTCGTTGCCTTTCTGCTTGTTCGTGTGTTAGTTTGCTTATTTGTTGCGATGGCTCTACCTAGATTTGGTGACCTTCACCATAAAAGGCTAGAGGAGATCGAAAGCAATGTTAGAAAATTTATGGTTTTGCAATTTGAGCATAATAATTTCTTTAGAAACGAACTTAAGGAACAAAAAAGTTTTATGAGCTATATGAATAAAGAACTCGTTGATATGTCTAAAGAATTTGATGGTATAAGGGCTCAAATTGCTCGTCTTGAAAAGATGACCGCTGAAATTTCGGATATGCACGCTACCTTAGTCAATAAGATGGCCGCTAAACCAAATCCCTATGAAAATCAAGATGAAGATCTAAAAGTTATTGATGTGTCCCCCATTAAATCTTTGTTTTGCAATATGAATCTTGATGAATCTGAATATGATCTTCCTTTACCTAGAAAGCGTTCTAAGAATTCGGAGTTTCTATCTTGATGATGAATTTGATGATAGTGGGATTGAAATAAATAAAAACCGTGATGTTGCTAAACCCACTATTTTGGATCTCAAGGAATTTAATTATGAAAATTGCTCTTTGATTGGTTGTATTTCCTTGTTGCAATCTGTGCTAGATTCTCCTCATCCTTATAGTCAAAATAAGGCCTTTACCGAACACATTGTTGATGCCTTGATGCAGTCTTATGAAGAAAAACTTGAGTTGAAAGTTTCTATCCCTAGAAAACTCTATGATGAATGGGAGCCTACTATTAAAATTAAAGTTAAAGATTTTGAGTTTCATGCTTTGTGTGATTTGGGCGCTAGTGTCTCTACTATTCCCAAAACTTTATGTGATTTGCTAGATTTTCGTGATTTTGATGATTGCTCACTAAACTTGCATCTTGCGGATTCCACTATTAAAAAGCCTATGGGAAGAATTAATGATGTTCTTATTGTTGCAAATAGGAATTATGTTCCCGTAGATTTTATCGTTCTTGATATAGATTGCAATCCTTCATATCCCATTATTCTTGGTAGACCTTTCCATAGAACGATTGGTGCAATTATTGATATGAAGGAAGGGAATATTAGATTCCAATTTCCCTTAAAGAAGGGGATGGAACACTTCCCTAGAAATAAAATAAAATTACCATATGAATCTATCATGAGAGCCAATTATGGATTGCCTACCAAAGATGGCAATACGTAGATCTATCCTTGCTTTTATGCCTAGCTAGGGGCGTTAAACGATAGCGCTTGTTGGGAGGCCACACAATTTTATTTTGTGTTTTTTTTGTTTTTGCTTCTGTTTAGGAATAAAATAATCCATCTACCTTCTGCTTAGATGTGGTTTTATGTTTTAATTAGTGTTTGTGCCAAGTGGAACCTATAGGATAACCTATGATGATCGTTGATTTGATTCTGCTGAAAAACAAAACTTTGCGCGCACGAATTTAGTTATGATAAATCACAGGAACGTGCTTTTGCGTTGATTCGTTTTGATGCTGTTCAATAAACAAATTTTCCAGGACTTCCTCTTTTGTTAGAATTTTTAGAGTTCCAGAAGTTTGCGTTAGTTACAGATTGCTACAGACTGTTCTGTTTTTGACAGATTCTGTTTTCTGTGTGTTGTTTGCTTATTTTGATGAATCTATGGATAGTAAAATAGTTTACAAACCATAGAGAAGTTGGAATACAGTAGGTTTAACACCAATATAAATAAAGAATGAGTTCATTACAGTACCTTGAAGTAGTGTTTTGTTTTCTTTCTCTAATGGAGCTCACGAGATTTCTGTTGAGTTTTGTGTTGTGAAGTTTTCAAGTTTTGGGTGAATTCTTTTGATGGGTTATGGAACAAGGAGTGGCAAGAGCCTAAGATTGGAGATACCCATGGCACCCACAAGATAATCCCAAGGACACCAAAAAGTCAAAGCTTGGGGAAGCCCCGGAAGGCATCCCCTCTTTCGTCCACTTCCATCGGTAATTTACTTGGAGCTATATTTTTATTCACCAATATGATATGTGTTTTGCTTGGAGCGTCTTGTATTATTTGTGTCTTTGCTTGTTAGTCTACCACACACCTTTTGAGAGAGCCATATATGAATTGGAATTTGTTAGAATACTCTATGTGCTTCACTTATATCTTTTGAGCTTGATAGTTTTGCTCATAGTGCTTCACTTATATCTTTTGAGCGTGATAATTTTTGCTCTAGTGCTTCACTTATATCTTTTAGAGCACGGTTGTGGATTTGTTTTAAAGAAACTATTTATCTCTCATGCTTCACTTAGATTATTTTGAGAGTCGTTAATAGCATGGTAATTCGCTTAATGTTAATATACTTGGTGTTCAAGATATGTGAACCTTTATTTTGAGTGCGTTGAATACTAAGATAATTTTGATGCTTGATAATTGTTTTGAGATATGAAGATGGTGATATTAGAGTCATGCTAGTTGAGTAGTTATGAATTCAAAGAATACTTGTGTTAAAGTTTGTGATTCCCGTAGCATGCACGTATGGTGAACCGTTATGTGATGAACTCGGAGCATGATTTATTTATTGATTGTCTTCCTTATGAGTGGCGGTCGGGGACGAGCGATGGTCTTTTACTACCAATCTATCCCCCTAGGAGCATGCGCGTAATACTTTGCTTTGATAACTTCTAGTTTTTTGCAACAAGTATATGAGTTCTTTATGACTAATGTTGAGTCCATGGATTATACGCACTTTTTCCCATCCTTCCACCTTTGCTAGCCTCTCTAATACCGCGCACTTTTCGTCGGTATCATACACCCACTGTATACCTTCCTCAAAACAGACACCATACCTACCTATCATGGCATTTCCATAGCCATTCCGAGATATATTGCCATGCAACTTTCCACCGTTCCATTTATTATGACACGCTCCATCATTGTCATATTGCTAGCATGATCATGTAGTTGACATCGTATTTGTGGCAAAGCCACCGTTCATAATTCTTTCATACATGTCACTCATGATTCATTGCATATCCTGGTATACCGCCGGAGTCATTCATATAGAGTCATACCTTGTTCTAAGTATCGAGTTGTAATTGTTGAGTTGTAAGAAAAATAAAAGTGTGATGATCATCATTATTAGAGCATTGTCCCAAGTGAGGAAAGGATGATGGAGACTATGATTCCCCCATAAGTCGGGATGAGACTCCAGACGAAAAAAAAAGAAAAAAAAGAGGCCATAAAAAAGAGAGAAAGGCCCAAATAAAAAATGAGAGAAAAAGAGAGAAGGGACAATGCTACTATCCTTTTACCACACTTGTGCTTCAAAGTAGCACCAGGATCTTCATAATAGAGAGTCTCTCATTTTGTCACCTTCATATACTAGTGGGAATTTTTCATTATATAACATGGCTTGTATATTCCAATGATGGGATTCCTCAAAATGCCCTAGGTCTTCGTGAGAAAGCGAGTTGGATGCACACCCACTTAGTTTCTTTTGAAGAGCTTTCATATACTTATAGCTCTAGTGCATCCGTTGCATGGCAATCCCTCCTCACTCACATTGATATCTATTGATGGGAATCTCCATAGCCCGTTGATATGCCTAGTTGATGTGAGACTATCTTCCCTCTTTTTGTCTTCTCCACAACCACCCTTCTATTCCACATAGTGCTATATCCATGGCTCACGCTCATGTATTGCGTGAAGATTGAAAAAGTTTTGAGAATGTCATAAGTATGAAACAATTGCTTGGCTTGTCATCGGGGTTGTGCATGATTTAAATATTTTCTGTGGGGAAGATGGAGCATAGCCAGACTATATGATTTTGTAGGGATAACTTTCTTTGTCCATGTTATTTTGAGAAGACATGATTGCTTTGATTAGTATGCTTGAAGTATTATTATTTTTTATGTCAATATGAACTTTTGTCTTGAATCTTTCGGATCTGAATATTCATATCACAATTAAGAATATTTACATTGAAATTATGCCAAAGTATCACTCTGCATCAAAAATTCTTTCTTTTATCATTTACCTACTCGAGGATGAGCAGGGATTAAGCTTGGGGATGCCTGATACGTCTCCAACGTATCTATAATTTTTGATTGCTCCATGCTATTTTATCTACTATTTTGGACTATATTGGGCCTTATTTTCCACTTTTATATTACTTTTGGGACTAACCTATTAACCGGAGGCCTAGCCCAGAATTGTTGTTTTTTGCCTATTTTAGTGTTTCGAAGAAATGGAATATCAAACGGAGTCCAAACGGAATGAAACCTTCGGGAACGTGATTTTCCAACCGAACGTGATCCAGGAGACTTGGACCCTACTCCAAGAAGTGCCAGAGGCGGTCACGAGGGTGGAGGGCGCCCCCCTGGGCGCGCCCCTACCTCATGGGCCCCCTGACACTCCACCGACGTACTCCTTCCTCCTATATATACCTATGTATCCCCGTACAATCAGAACAGGAGCCAAAAACCTAATTCCACCATCGCAACCTTCTGTATCCACGAGATCCCATCTTGGGGCCTGTTCCGGAGCTCCGCCGGAGGGGGCATCCACCATGGAGGGCTTCTACATCAACACCATAGCCCCTTCGATGAAGTGTGAGTAGTTTACTTCAGACCTTCGGGTCCATAGCTAGTAGCTAGATGGCTTCTTGTCTCTTTTTGGATCTCAATACAATGTTCTCCCCCTCTCTCGTGGAGATCTATTCGATGTAATCTTCTTTTTGCGGTGTGTTTGTTGGGACTGATGAATTGTGGGTTTATGATCCAGTATTATCTATGGAAAATATTTGATTCTTCTTTGAATTCTTTTATGTATGATTGAGTTATCTTTGCAAGTCTCTTCGAATTATCCTTTTTGGTTTGGCCAACTAGATTTGTAGTTCTTGCAATGGGAGAAGTGCTTAGCTTTGGGTTCAATCTTGCGGTGTCCTTACCCAGTGACAGAAAGGGTTGCAAGGCACGTATTGTATTGTTGCCATCAAGGATAACAAGATGGGGTTTTTATCATATTGCATGAATTTATCCCTCTACATCATGTCATCTTGCTTAAGGCGTTACTCTGTTTTTAACTTAATACTCTAGATTCATGCTGGATAGCGGTCGATGAGTGGAGTAATAGTAGTAGATGCAGAATCGTTTCGATCTACTTGTTGTGGACGTGATGCCTATATACATGATCATTGCCTAGATATACTCATAACTATGCTCAATTCTGTCAATTGCTCAATAGTAATTTGTTCACCCGCCATAGAATACTTATGCTCTTGAGAGAAGCCACTAGTGAAACCTATGGCCCCCGGGTCTATTCTCATCATATCAATCTCTATCACTTTATTTACTTGCTTTGTTTTTACCTTTTACTTTGCATCTATCTATCAAAAATACCAAAAATATTATTTATCATCTCTATCAGATCTCACTATCGTAAGTGACCGTGAAGGGATTGACAACCCCTAATCGCGTTGGTTGTGAGTTGCTGTCCTTTTGTGTAGGTACGAGGGACTTGTGCGTGGTCTCCTACTGAATTGATACCTTGGTTCTCAAAAACTGAGGGAAATACTTACGCTACTTTGCTGCATCATCCTCTCCTCTTCGGGGACATCCAACGCAGTGCTCAAGAGGTAGCACCCACCCACCACCCACTTCATAGCCACTGTCGATGATGTATCGGACATGCTTGACTTCGATTCTGATGATACCGACGGTATGGACGTCGGCGCAGGAGACGATTCAGAATCAATGGGGCGCTGGACTGCCACCTCGTCATATGATATTTACATGGTGGATACGCCTAAAGAAGACGATGGAGACAAACCGGTGGATAAAACCCCCGGACAAAAGCCAAAACGACGGCGCAGACGCCGCTCCAAGTCCAGCAACGGTAAAAATAGTGATAACAACACTAGAAGGATCGACACCCCGGTTAACCCCGAAGGCAACAATGACCATATGGACCCAGCAATAGAGCAGGATGAGCCAGGTCACGCCGAACACATTTCGGAGCAGACGCCCGATCACAATGATCCCGAGGGACGAATTCATCAAACTGCCCCGGGGCAAGAGCACAGTACGGATGATGATGCATTCATCATCCCAGAAACACACTTGGAACGAGATAACCTCCACAGAAGGCTTATGGCCACTGCGAGAAGTCTAAAGAAGCAGAAGCAAAGGCTTAAGGCCGCACAGGAAACGCTTCATCGCAGATGGAATAAAGTGCTAGACACTGAAGAAAAGTACGGCGACGATCGCCACACAAAGAGCTATCAAAAACACAAGCTGCTGCTAGAATTTGACGATGAGGCCGTTCCGCCAAAGAACAATACGGCCAGGAGCCCGGACAAACCACTTTGTAACCACAATAGAGCAGCTGCCGACGCCGCACACAATTTACGTGAGCTCCTGGATGAAAAGGCCGGCACGGTTAGGTCCATCTATGGATCTAAAGGACACACCCCGGCACAGGACCATGGTCACCAAAACGATCATACCAGCCGGGTACCAGTTCAGAATCAGCACCGGACACAACAACAGTCGACGGCATGCCACAACACGTCCAGATACAGAGGGGCTGCTCATCCCCTGTGCTTCACCGAAGAGGTGCTGGACCATGAATTCCCACAGGGTTTTAAACCTGTGAACATAGAGGCATACGATGGAATGACAGACCCTGGGGTCTGGATTGAGGATTTTATCTTGCATACCCACATGGCTCATGGGGACGACCTCCACGCCATCAAATACCTTCCCCTCAAGTTGAAGGGACCAGCTCGACACTGGTTGAAAAGCCTCCCCGAAAATTCAATTGGAAGTTGGGAGGAACTAGAGGATGCTTTCAGGGACAATTTTTAAGGGACCTATGTCCGGCCTCCGGATGAGGACGATTTAAGTCACATAATTCAACAGCCCGGAGAGTCCGCCCGCAAGCTTTGGAACATATTCATCACTAAGAATAATCAAATCATCGATTGTCCAGATGCTGAAGCCCTAGAGGCCTTCAAGCACAGCATCCGGGTCGAGTGGCTCGCCAGACACCTTAGCCAAGAAAAACCGAGGACAATGGCAGCCTTAACAAGCCTTATGACCTATTTTTGCATGGGCGAAGATAGCTGGTTGGTCCGTAAGAGCACCAGCGGCCCAAGTACATCCGAAATCAGGGATGGCAACGGGAGGCCACGGAGCAACAATAACAAACGTCAAAACAAGGAAGAAAGTCCGGACAACACAACAGTCAACACCGGATTCAGGGGCTCTCGACCCGGTCCACAAAAGAAGCCACTTAAAGGTGGCAAAGAAGGACCGTCCGGCATGAACAAAGTCCTGGACTGACTTTGCCAAATTCATGGCACCACCGAAAAACATGCGAACCACACTCACAGAGAATGCTGGGTCTTCAAGCAGGCCGGCAAATTAAATGCCGAACACAAGGGAAGGGAAACACCAAGTGAAGACGAGGATGAGCCTCGCCAGCCGAACACTGGGGGACAGAAAAATTCCCACCAGAGGTAAAAACGGTAAACATGATCCACGCGACCCACATATCCGCGAGAAGGCGCAAATGCACACTCAGAGACACATACGCTATAGAGCCCGTCGCACCCAAACTTAACCACTGGTCAGCTTACCCAATCACTTTCGATCACAGGGACTACCCGACCAGTATTCGGCACGAAGGATCAACTTCCTTGGTGGTCGACCCAATAATCGATGGATACCATCTTACTCATGTCCTCATGGACGGCGGTAGTAGTCTTAATCTAATATACCAGGACACTATCCGCAGGATGGGGATACACCCATCCAGAATCAACCACAGTAACACCACCTTTGAAGGGGTGATACCATGCGTTGAAGCTAACTGCAGGGGCTCCCTCATACTGGAGGTAACATTCGGTTCCCCAGGCAACTCAAGAAGCGAAGAACTACTCTTCACCATCGCCCCCCTCCAAAGCGGCTATCATGCATTGTTTGGGAGAACGGCCTTCGCCCGCTTCAACGCAGTACCGCACTACGCCTACCTTAAACTCAAGATGCCCGATCCACGTGGCATCATCATCGTTAATGGAAACATAGAGCGTTCCTTACGCGCGGAAGAGTACGCGATGGCTCCAGCCGCCGGACTCTAAGCGGCCTCTTATACCTGAAAACATAACTGGTCGTTAAGACCACGGACACGGTTAGACGAGTCTGGCAGCCCAGATAAACCTTATCTAGGCGCCACACATGTAATCCCATAGAGGACACCAGGGGCTATAGATAATTAATATAGCCCACTTTTTGGCCTGACCTTATTAACATGCCACTATTTTACACTTTTACTATCCATTAGTGATAGCCAACTTTTCGCACGCTTACGTCATACTCTTCTACATGAGTTCTTCATTTTACACACACAATTCGTGCGACACCCTCCTAGGACACGGCACAACAGAGACAAAGGCGCAGACGTGTAGCAGGGCCCCGCTCAAAGGTTTCTCTTTAGATTAAGCCCCTGTGTAAACCTTCTTTATTGTCTCTTGTTGCTTACACATCCCACAGGTACTACACCCACAGGGGATGCTGTCGTTATTGGCATTTCGCCACGACAGACTAATGCACGTACCTGGGAACACAGGGTTCATAATAAAGGGTGTTACTCAACTCAGTATATGTTATAAAGTCCAAATACCTTCCGGAGTGTTAGGCGTCACGAGTTTGGCCTTATATGCATCAGCTCCGAATCATGTCTGTGGTCAAATGTTGGGTTTGCCCGGCTCCTGGGTTCGCCGCCTTACGTTCTGTTCTTATCGGCTAAGGCGGCCAAAGGAGAACTACCACGATTCTGCCCTGGTTATTCTGGATGAGCACCTTAGTAGATAAAGCCAAAAACTGACTGTCATGATATAGCAAGAGACTGTTCAACCACTCGAAGACTTATCGGAATCTTTAGGATTCCGCCGCATTAACGAAGGAGCATTTTTTGGTCATGTACACACGCGCCCGTATATGGATGCATGCAAAGGTACCAGGGGCTACATAGTAGCCCCACCGTCAAACTCCTATGGCTAAGTGAAAGTGTTACAGCAATATAGTCTGGTTGCCTAGTTCGACGTGCGATCACCTCCTTAATGGACCAAGACGTTGGATCAAGTGTGATTACGCATATTTTTCGCGAACACCCCCGCATTGTATGCGTGGGGGCTGAAGCCAACGACTGCTAACTTTTAGATTACACATATACATAAAAACGGCCGCACAGGAGGCACAATAATACTTTCGGGCAAAAAGTATAAATATAGCCTCATAATCAAAATAACATTGTTTTTACAATGACACGACTTGTCACTCGAACATGACATTCTTCAAGCACTGAGCCTCTATTAAGCGAGCACCTATCGCTACCTGCTCCAAGATGTGCTCGGCCGGATCCTGGCCCCCTGCCGGATTCTGGGTCGCAACGATGGTGGCCTCCATATCTGTCCAGTATGCTTTAACAGGGGTGTCGGTGTCAAAACCAGCGGATCTCGGGTAGGGGGTCCCGATCTGTGCGTCAAGGCTGATGGTAACAAGAAGTAAGGGACACAGGTGTTTACCCAGGTTTGGGCCCTCTCGATGGAGGTAAAACCCTACTTCCTGCTTGATTAATATTGATGATATGGGTAGTACAAGAGTAGATATACCACGAGATCATAGAGGCTAAACCCTAGGAGCTAGCCTATGATGGTATGAATGTAATTGTGATCGGCCTTCTAAGGACCAACCTCTCTAGTTTATATAGACACCGGAGAGGGCTAGGGTTTACATGGAGTCGGTTACAAGGAAGGAAATATAATATCCGGATCACCAAGCTTGCCTTCCACGCCAAGGAAAGTCCCATCTGGACACGGGCCGAAGTCTTGAGTCTTGTATCTTCATGCTTCAATAGTCCGGACATTGTACACAGTCTGGCTGTCTGGATACCCCCTAATCCAGGACACCCTCAGTAGCCCCTGAACCAGGCTTCAATGACGATGAGTCCGGCGCACAGTATTTTCTTCGGCATTGGAAGGCGGGTTCCTCCTTCGAATACTCCAAAGTGGTTATCGAACACGTAGACCGTGTCCGGATCCGCAGGACAATCTTCGTATGGTATAGATCTGATTTGCTGGCAATCTTCATGCGTCGTGCCCTTGTATCGTGGCTCGGTCCAATGTGAACCGACATTTCCTACCCCACAACGACTCGTGTTACGAGGCAGTTTTATTGGCACGTCCCGTCGAGGCAGAGATCGTGTCCCTCTTATTACGGGATTTTCCATGAATATGAGCATGCGTGACCCCACGACGGCCGTTGGTATTACCTCGTGTGTTTTTAGATAAGCCTCAAACGGTCACACCGGGGACTCTTGGTATTCACCCTCTTTATAAAGGGGTCGAGACCTACACCTCTTTCTTCACCTTCATCGCACCTTCTCGCACCTCGAGTTCTAACACCCAAAACCTAAGCTCCACCCCTCCAGAATCCGCCAGTATGTCCGGATCTGATCCTCAAGGCCAGTGGGTCGCCTCCTCGATCGAGGAGAAGGACATTGTGAAGCTTAGGGAGGTCGGATACCTAACCGCAGATATCCAGCACAGGCTTCCTGCTCCGGGGCAAGTTATCCCCACGCCGGAGCCCAATGAGTGTGTTATTTTTGTCCCACACTTCCTCCGTGGTTTGGGTTTCACCCTCCATCCTTTCGTGAGGGGGCTCATGTTCTATTATGGGCTGGATTTTCATGATCTGGCTCCAGATGCCATCCTCCATATCTCGTCGTTCATTATCGTGTGCGAGGCTTTCCTCCATGTCACGCCACACTTCGGCTTATGGCTCAAGACTTTCAATGTGAAGCCGAAGATGATCGAGGGGCGACACGTGGAGTGTGGAGGTGCCGTAATAAGCAGAAATGCTGATGCCCCATGGCCGGAGGGTTCTTTCCCAGAAGTATCTGACGTATGGCAGCAGAGGTGGTTTTATGCTACGGCCCCAAGGGTCACAAAGTGGGTAGCCGCCCCCGAGCTCCGCTCGGGCCCCCCGTTGCAGTTGGCATCCTGGACAGACGTAGGATGTAATTGGGGACCCGCAGGCGACGTGCCAATACTGCAAAACCGAATCCGGGAGCTTCTTGAGAGGGATATCAACCTTGTCAGCGTAATGCAAGTGAAGTTAATCCGGCGGATGTTGTCGTGCCAGCGCCGGCCTATTCGGATGTGGGAGTTCAATCCGGAGGGTCCGCGGACTATGAAGCACTTCTTCGGCTTAAAGCTCGAAGAGATGTGCAAATTATTCTTCGGACGGAAGGTAACGTGTCCGGGTACCATCGAGGATGCGGGCCTAAGCTGCAACCGCTTAGATACTCAAGTAAGTAGCCCTGATACCGGACACCCTGTTTTGTATTTGTCATACTTGTTTATTCTGAACATCATCCGCATCCAGGAGTGGCTCAGCAAGGCGGAGAGAATCAGGTGTCCGAAACCACTTCCCGAAGGCTCGCCCGCCCCTATCGTGGCCAAGATGCTCGACCGGGTACTCAGTAGAATGCCCTCAGGGAAAGACAAGGGGAAGGATGAGAAATCCGAACCCCACACACTACGTATCCGAACCGGGGATAGTCGGGGAGGAGAGGTCGAGGCCGCCTCCCCACGCGGGAAGAAGAGGGCCGCCTCCGAAGATTTGGAGGCAGAGATGCCCAAATTTGGGAAAAAGGGATCCCCAGGGGTCCTTGCCCCGACAGGCACCCTCACTGCATCATGCCCTCCAACGGGCCAGCCCTCCAACGAGTCATAAGTCAATCATTAACTTAAAGGTACTGTATTTCTCCTGGATCAATGACCAGGACTCAACTTTTTGCAGTCCAGCTGGCAGCTCTTCTCAACAGGGATCGTCTTCGGGCGACCTTCCTCCGGAGATGATGGAGACCAAGACCCCACCCACCTCTCCGGTTCTTGACGCGAGCGACACCGAGGTGTCATCACGGAGGAGCCCGGATCCGCCAAGGCCGGAAGCCAATGCGTCAGCCGCCCTGAGTCCGGACGTACTGACGGGCTTACTGGAGCGAGCTGCGCTCTCGGAGGAGCACCACTCATTAATGAGCACGGTGCTCAAGAAGATTTCATCCGCTACAAGCAGTTTGAATGAAGCATTCACAATCCTGCTCAGAGGCTTTGAGGTATGTAATGGAGAACTCACTATTTCTTTGGTTGTAAGGCACGCGCTAGGTGTGCTCCATATAGATACTAGCCCCTGAGACTCTGGTTGCCCGCCCTAGGCGGCAAACGGGGGATCATAAACCAATGATAGTGATGTAAATGTGTGCAGGTGCCTGTGGGTCCGGCCGCCGGCCCATCCATTGAAGTTGTCGAACTATCGAGGCAAATTGGGTCAATTGATGCCGATATTACTCTGATGAATGAGCGGCTGGATACATCACAAGGTATGTGCCCTGTCTCCCATTGCATAGGAAAATATTAAGGTGGCACGTATTAATATAATTTGTTTGGACTGCAGATGGTGCTGTTGCCGTGGAGGCCCTGAGGGATGAACTTGCTCTAGCCAAGGAACAAGCTCGGGTGAGCAATGCGGCTGCCCTAAAGGCGGCCGAGGAATTGAGAGCCGAACATGCTGCTCATCACCGAAGCGAGGAAAAGATAGCTAAAATGGCTATCGAGTTAAAACATGTCGCTGACCGGTATGAGCTCCTGAAGAAGGAGCATGAAGATAAATCGGATGACCTGAGCAAGGCGCTGAATGCCACCAAGGAAATACGGACCGAGCTCAGGGGTGCGCGGGAGGAGCTTCAACAGGCCGGAAAAATCACGGCTGGAGGCTCCTATTTGCTGCGGACGAAGTTCATTGATCCGTAGTACGCTCCCCTTGATGGACGTTGGAGCTCGCCGGACACATACGTGGACCTGGCGAAGAGTATGGCTGATGCTATGGAGTTCTTCAAAGATTAGGGTGAAAAGGAGGTGGAGAAGCTTTTTTGGTCGCAGTTCCATGCTCCATCTCGCCCGCTGCCGTTAAGTGATAAGATGGCTACTGTGGCGGAGCTTCACAGGCTGTCCGGGCTTGCGATGCGGTCTGTAATAGATCATCTTTGGCTGAAGGAGCCTAAGCCAGACAGCTACTTTGGTTTAGTGCAATAGTTCCTTGGGGTCGTGCCCCGGATCGATGCCATGAGGAGGTCAGCATGCATAGAGGGTGCGCGGATGGCCCTTGCACGCGTTAAAGCGTATTGGACGGATATGGATGCCACTATGATAGCGTCTCAGGATCCGGTAGGGGGTCAATATCTGGTCGGGCACTACTTGGCGTAGGTCACGGAGGGTGCCCGCCTGATAGAGGCACAGTGCCCGAAGGATCTCCTCTTCGAGTGATGATTCAAATTATTGTAAAAACATTTTGATTAGAAGGTTATATTTATAATTTGTGTCTGAAAATATGATTGTGTCCCATGTGCTGCCGTTTATAT
>NC_041381.1:251351630-251418322 GCF_002162155.2 Triticum dicoccoides
AGATAGCAGTCATTGGCTTCAGCCCCCACACATACAATGCGGGGGTGTTCGCGAAAAAATGTGCGTGATCACTCTTTATCCAATGTCTTGGTCCGACAAGGAGGTGATCACACGTCGAACTAGGCAACCGGACTATATAGCTGTAACACTTTCGCTTGGTCGCAGGATTCTAATATTGGGGCTACTATGTAGCCCCTGGTACCATCGCGTGCATCCGAATACGGGAGCGTATGTACCTGGCCGGGAAATGGCCCTTCGTTAAGGCGGTGGAATCCTAGAGATTCCGATGAGTCGTCGAGTGGTTGATCCGTCTCTTGCTGTATCATGACGGTCAGTTTTCGGCTTTCTCTACTGAGGTGCTCATCCGGAATAACCAGGGCACAATCGCAGTAGTTCTCCTTTGGCCACCTTAGTTGATTATAACGGAACGTAAGGCGGCAAACCCAGGAGCCGGGCAATCCCAACATTTGACCAAAGACATGATTCAGAGCTGATGCATATAAGGCCAAACTCGTGACGCCGAACACTCCCGAAGGTATTCGGACTTTCTAACAAATGATGGGCTCAAGAATGCCCATTCATTATAAACCCTGTATGTCCAGGTGTGTGCATTAATTTGTCGTGGCGTAATGCCAAAAACGGCAGTATCCTCTGTGGGTATGAAACCCGTGGGATGATGAAACAACAATAGGCAATAGAAAAGGTTTACACAGGGGCTTAATCTAAAAAGAAACCTATTGGACGGGCCCCTGCTGCACGTCTGCACCTTTGTCTCTGTTGTGCCGCATCCTGGAAGGGTATCGCGCGAACGTTGTCTGCGGAAAAAGGGGATCTCATAGAAGAGTGCAATGTAAGTGTGCGATGGATAGTAGAAAATGTAAAATGCTGGCCTGCCAATAAGGTTGAGCCGAGAATGTGGGGCTTTATTATTAGCCCCTGGTGTCCGCTATAGGATTACATATACAATTGCCCTGGTTTAATGTGGGCTGCCGGACTCGTCTAACCGTGTCCGTGGTCTTAACGACCTGGTATAATTTTGTTTAGAGGCCGCTTATAGTTCGGCCGCTAGGGCCGTCGCGTATTCCTCTGCACGCGAAAGGCGCTCCGTTGTTCCGCTAACGGTGATGACGCCGTGTGGACCGGGCATCTTGAGTGTAAGGTAGCCATAATGCGGCAATGCACTGAAGCGGGGGAAGGCTGTTCTTCCAAGCAATGCTTGATAGCTGCTTTGGAAGGGTGCGATGATGATGACTAGGTCTTCGCTTCTTGAGTTACCTGGAGAGCCGAATGTTACCTCCAGTATGACAGAGCCCTTGCTATAGGCTTCAACGCCTGGTATCACCCCTTCAAAGGTGGTGTGAATCTTGCTGATTCTGGATGAGTCTATCCCCATCCTGTGGACAGTGTCCTCATATATTAAATTGAGACTGCTTCCACCGTCCATGAGGACATGAGTGAGATGGTATCCATCGATTATTGGGTCAAGCACCAAGGCATTTGATCCTGCATGCCGAATGCTAGTTCGGCCGTCTAGGTGATCGAAGGTGATCGAACAAGACATCCAATAGTTAGGTGTGGATACGATGGGCTCTATATCGCATGCGTCTTTATGGACGAGTTCGTGCCTTCCCAAGGATGTACGAGTCGTGTGGATCATGTTCATTGTTTTAACTTCTGGCGGGAATGTTTTCTGTCCCACAGTGTTCGGTTGGCGAGGTTCATCCTTGTCTTCACTTGGTGTTTCCCTTCCCTTGTGTTCGGTGTTTAGTTTGCCGGTCTGCTTGAAGACCCAGCACTCTCTGTGCGCGTGGTTCGCAAGTTTTTCGGGGGTGCCATGAACTTGGCATAGTCTGTCTAGAACTCTGTTCAGACCGGATGGTCCCTCTTTACTGCCTTTAGGTTGCTTATTTTGCTGGTTAGGTCGAGAGCCTCGGAATCCGGCATTAACCGTTATGTTGTCCGTGCTCTCTTCCTTGTTTTGGCGTTTGTTTTTATTACGCCGTGGTTTTCCGTTGCCATCCCTCATTTCAGATGTGCTGGGGTCGCTGGTGCCTTTACGGGCGAGCCAGCTATCTTCTCCCGCACAAAAGCGGGTCATAAGACTTGTTAGGGCTGCCATTGTCCTTGGCTTTTCTTGGCCGAGGTGTCTAGCGAGCCACTCATCTCGGATGCTGTGCTTGAATGCCGCTAAGGCTTGGGCATCCGGACAGTCAACGATTATGTGACTCTATTCCAAAGCTTGGCCGAGATTCTTCTTAGTGAGGAATCTGTTCCAAAGCTTGCGGGCAGACTCTCCGGGTTGTTGGATTATGTGACTTAAATCGTCAGCATCCGGAGGCCGGACATAAGTCCCTTGAAAATTGGCCCTGAAAGCGTCCTCTAGTTCTTCCCAGCTCCCGATTGAATTTTCGGGGAGGCTTTTCAACCAGTGCCGGGCCGGTCCCTTTAGTTTGAGGGGAAGGTATTTGATGGCATGGAGGTCATCTCCACGAGCCATGTGTATGTGGAGGATAAAGTCCTCGATCCAGACCCCTGGGTCTGTTGTTCCGTCGTATGCCTCTATGCTTACAGGTTTAAAGCCCTGTGGGAATTCATGGTCTAGTACTTCATCAGTAAAGCACAGGGGGTGAGCAGCTCCTCTGTATCTGGACGCGCTGTGGCATGCTGTTGGCTATTGTTGTGTTCAGTGTTTATTCCGAACTGGTGTTTGGTTGTCAAAATTGTTTTGAAAGCCATAGTCCCTCGCCGGGGTGTCTCCTTTAGATCCATAGATGGACCTAGTTGCGCCAGCTTTCTTCTCCAGGTGCTCACGTAGATCGTGGGCGTCTCCAGCAGTTGATTTATTGTGGCTATGAGGTGGTACTCCTGGTCTCCTATTCATGTTGTTCTTCGGTGGACGGCCTCGTCGTCGAATTCTGGCAGTAGCTTGCGTTTTGGGTAGCTCTTTGTATGGCGATCATCGCCATATCTTTCTTTAGTGTCTAGCACTTTATTCCATCTGCGATTGAGCGTTTCCTGTGCGGCCTTAAGTCGTTGCTTCTGCTTCTTCAGACTTCTCGCTGTGGCCGTAAGCTTTCTATGGAGGTTCTCTCGTTCCACGCATTCTTCCGGAACGATGAATGCATCGTCGTCCAGACTGTCTTCTTGTCCTGGGCCGGATTGGTGAACTCATCCCTCTGGATCGTTTTCTTCGGGCGTATGACCCGGACTATGTTCGGCGTGACCTGGTTCATCCTACTCCATTGTTGGTTCTGTTTGGTCATTATTGCCATCAGGGTTGACCGAAGTATCCATTCTTCTGGCGCTTTTCATGATATTGTTACTGTTGCCAGATTTGGAACAGCGTCTGCGCCGTCGCTTTGGTTTTTATCCAGGGGTGTTATCTTCCGGATTGCCATCGTCGCCTTCCTTGGGCGTATCCACCATGTATATGTCGTGTGGTGAGGCGTGAATCCGGTACCTCATATATTCTGAGTCTTCTCCTGCATCGTTGTCCATACCGTCGATGCCTTCGGAGTCGAAGTCCAGCACGTCGGTTAAATCATCAACCGTGGCTATGAAGTGGGTGGTGGGTGGGCAACGAATGTCTTCGTCGCCTGCTTCCCACTCGAGCGGGACATAATTCGGCCCGAGATTCTCTGTCAAAGAGAGAGTTTTGAATGATTTTAGTATGTCGCCGAAGGGCGAGTGCTGAAAGATGTCCGCCGCGGTGAACTCCATCACCAGAGCCCAACCGAGATCGGCGGGCCCGGGGACGCACGGACTGGAGCCTACAACCGGACATGAGTCCAGGGGCCTGGGGTCACCGGTTTCCTCAAAAGTGAAGCTTGTGTTCAGCTCCATCACTGATGAGGGTACGGCCTGTGGGGCGGGGTCCAGCCCTCTGTCTTTAGGCAACGCAACCTGTCCCGGATTTAGGTCCGGGGCTTCTGCCGGGATGATACCCCAAGCAACGTCAGACAGCAGGTCTAAGCCGTGCTCATTGTGACTGTTCGGCGCTTCTGGCACTGGCCCGAATCCGTCGAAGATCAAGTCTCCTCGGGTATCCGCCGTGTGGTTCAGGTTTCTGAACCCGATTTGAGGGCCAGGGGCATAGCTATCAATCTGCTCCAAGTGGCCAAGCGAATTGGCCCGCAGCGCGAAGCCGCCGAACACGAAGATCTGTCCAGGGAGGAAAGTCTTACCCTGGGCAGCGTCGTCAATAACGATCGAAGGAGCCATCGAGCCTGACGGCAACGTCACAGAGGAACTCTCAATGAAAGCAACAATGTTGGTGTCAAAACCGACGGATCTCGGGTAGGGGGTCCCGATCTGTGCGTCAAGGCTGATGGTAACAAGAAGTAAGGGACACAGGTGTTTACCCAGGTTCAGGCCCTCTCGATGGAGGTAAAACCCTACTTCCTGCTTGATTAATATTGATGATATGGGTAGTACAAGAGTAGATCTACCACGAGATCGTAGAGGCTAAACCCTAGGAGCTAGCCTATGATGGTATGAATGTAATTGTTATCGGCCTTCTAAGGACCAACCTCTCCGGTTTATATAGACACCGGAGAGGGCCAGGGTTTACATGGAGTCGGTTACAAGGAAGGAAATATAATATCCGGATCGCCAAGCTTGCATTCCACGCCAAGGAAAGTCCCATCCGGACACGGGCCGAAGTCTTGAGTCTTGTATCTTCACGCTTCAATAGTCTGGACGTTGTACACAGTCCGGCTGTCCGGATACGCCCTAATCCAGGACTCCCTCAATGGGCAAGAGCCATCCGGGCACCCTCTATGCATGCCGACCTCTTCATGGCATCAATCCGCGATACGTCACCAAGGAATTGTTGCACTAAACCAAAATAACTGTCCATCTTTGGCCCCTTCGGCCATAGATGGTCTATTACAGACCGCATTGCAAGACCGGACAGCCAGTGGAGCTCGGCCACAGCAGCCATCTTCTCACTCAAAGGAAATTTGCGCGTTGGAGCGCTAAACTGCGACCAGAACAGCTTTTCCACTTCATCATCTTTTTGATCCTCAAAAAACTTGGCTGCATCAGCCGTACTCTTCCACAAATCCGCATAGGCGTCTGCAGGACTCCAGCGTCGATCCAGAGGAGTGTACTTCGGATCTAAAAACTTCATCCGCAACAGATAGGGGTTTCCAGCCGCGATCTCTCCGGCCTGTCGAAGCTCCTCCCACGCATCCCTAAGGTCGGAACGCGTCTCCTTGGCCGCATCAAGGGCCTTCTTCGGGTCAGCCTTATTCGCATGATTTTATTTTTCAAGAAGCTCATAACGGTTGGCGGCGTTTCTTAGCTCCACAGCCATTTCGGCTATTTTCTCTTTGGTTCGGCGATGAGCAGCATGTTCGGCTCTCAACTCTTCGGCCGCCTTTAGGGCAGCCGCATTGCTCGCCCGGGCCTGTTCCTTGGCTAGGGTAAGTTCCGCCAGCAGGGCTTCCACGGCAGCAGCACCGTCTGTAGTCCAAGGACATTGCATTAATATTATGCTCCTCTCAAATTTTTCCTATAAAAAATAATAAAGGATAGCACAGCACATACCTTGTGACTCGTTAAGCCGCTCGTTCACCAATGTGATATCGGCATCAATAACCCCAATTTGCCTCCTTAGTTCGGCAACTTCAACGGACCGCTCGGCTGCCGGATATTTGGACACCTGCGCATAATTACAGCGCAATCGTTACTTAACAATGTGATCCTCCGTTTGTCGCCGAGGGTTGGCAACCTGAGTCTCAGGGGCTACTATCCATATGGAGCACACCTAGCGCGTGCATCACAGCCAAAAAATTATGTATTTTCATTACATACCTCAAAGCCTCTGAGCAGGCTCGTAAAGGCTTTATTCAAACCGCTTGTGGCGGATGAAATCTTCTCCAGCACCGTGCTCATTAATGAACGGTGCTCCTTCGAGAGAGCAACTCGCTCCAGAAGGCCCGTCAGGGTGTCCGGCTGGACGCCGAACTGCGCCAGACCCTTCTCATCGCCCCCCGTGGGAGTCGAACGCTCCGGGCTCAGGGCGGCCGAAGGATTAGCTTTTGGCTTCGACAGATCTGGACTCCTCCGTGACGACACCTCGGGGTCGCCCGCCTCATGAGGCGGAGAGGTTGGTGGGGTCTCACTCTCCATCATCTCCAAAAGGAGATCCCCCGAAGACGAACTCTATCGGGAAGAGCTGCTAGCCGGACTGCAAAGAATGGATCCTAGTTATTGTTCTCGGAGAAAAGCGGTACCTTTGTATTTACGACTAACTTACAGCTCCGCTGAGGGCTGGCCCATTGGCGGACGCGGTGAGGACGCCCTTTGGGGAAGGGCCCCCTGGTGAAGCCTTCTTCCCCTGTTTGGGCACCTCCGTCTCCAAGTCTTCAGAGGCGGCCCTCTTCTTCCCGCGAGGGGAGGAGGCCTTAGATTCCCCTTCCCGGCTATCCTCCTTTGGGCAGGTAGCAATTCCCCCGGTTTGGATGCACAATGTGTGAAGTTATGCTTCCATGTTCTTCCCTTCGTCTTTCCCTGAGGGCATTTTGCTTAGCACACGGCCAAGCATCTTGGCTATGGTGGGACTTGGCGAGCCTTCGGGAAGTGGCGCCGGACACCTGATTCTTTCCGCCTTGCTGAGCCATTCCTAGCCACGAAGGATTTTTAGAATAATGACTATGACAAAAATAGACGAAGTGTTCGGCTTGTGGGTTGCTTACTTGGGTATCTGGGCGATTACAGCTCAGGCCCGCATCTTTGGTGGTATCTGGACACTTTACTTGTGGTCCGAAGAATAATTTACACATCCCTTCGAGTGTCAGGCCGAAGAAGTGCAGAATAGTCCGCGGACCTTCTGGATTGAACTCCCACATCCGGAGAGGCCGGCGTTTGCACGGCAACATCCGTCGGATTAGCATTACCTGAATTATGCTGACAAGCCTAATGTCCCTCTCAAGAAGCTCCCGAATATGGCTCTGCGGTGTTGGTACATCACTAGTAGGTCCCCAATCCCGTCCTACATTGGTCCATGACACCAGTTGAGAAGGGGGGCCCGGACGGAAGTCGGGGGCAGCCACCCACTTTGTGCCCCTGGGAGCCGTGACGTAAAACCACCTCCGCTGCCATAGATCGGACACCTCTGGGAAGGAGCCCTCAGGCCATGGGGCGTCGGCCTTCCTGCTTATTACAGCACCTCCGCACTCCGCGCGTCGCCTCTCAATCATCTTCGGCTTCACATTGAAGGTCTTGAGCCATAAGCCGAAGTGTGGAGTGACATGGAGAAAAGCCTCGCACACAACGATGAATGACGAGATATGGAGGATAGCGTCCGGAGCTAGATCGTGAAAATCTAACCCGTAATAGAACATGAGCCCTCTCACGAAGGGATCAAGGGTGAAGCCTAAGCCGTGAAGGAAGTGGGAAACAAATACGACACTCTCGTTAGGCTCGGGAGTAGGGATGACCTGCCCTGGAGCCGGAAGCATGTGCTTGATGTCGGCGGTCAGATATCCGACCTCCCTAAGCTTCGCAATATCCTCCTCTGTGACCAAGGAAGCCACCCACCGGCCTTGAAGGTCAGATCCGGACATGGTTATGGATCTGAGGTGCTTGAGCTTGAGCTTTGGGTGTTAGAACTCGAGATGCGAAAAGGCGCAAGGGTGGTGTAAAAGAGGGATAGGCCTCGGCCCCTTTATATAGGGGGTGAATATCAAGCGTCCTCAGCATAACCGCTCAGGACTTGCCTAAAAGCACAGAGTCATACCAACAGACGTCATGGGGACACGTGCACCTATATTAATGGAAGATCCCGCACTAAGGGGAGCATGATCCCTGCTCTGGCAAGGCGTGTCAGTAAAACCGCAATGCGTATCGGGGGAGGCCAAGTAAAACCGGTTTGTGTTGGACCGGGCCACGATGCAGGAGCACGTCGTGCAAAAATTGCTAGCAGATCAGGTTTATGAAGTGCTATGCTGTGAAGATCATCTTACAGATCTGGACATGATCTAAGTGTTCGATGATTACTATGGAGTATTCGGAGATGGAACCCGCCTTGTAATGACGAAGACAGAACTACGCGCCAGACTCATCGTCATTGAAGCCTGGTTCAGGGGCTACTGAGGGTGTCCTAGATTAGGGGGTATCCGGACAGCCGGACTATATACTTTGGCCGGACTATTGGACCGCGAATATACAAGACTCAAGACTTCGTCCCGTGTCCGGATGGGACTCTCCTTTGCGTGGAAGACAAGCTTGGCGATCCCGATATTATATTTCCTTCTTTGTAACCGACTCCATGTAAACCCTAGCCCTCTCCGGTGTCTATATAAACCGGAGGGTTTAGTCCTTAGGGACAGAATCATAATCACCATATGCTAGCTTCTAGGGTTTAGCCTCTACGACCTCGTGGTAGATCAACTCTTGTAATACCCATATCATCAATATCAATCAAGCAGGAAGTAGGGTTTTACCTCCATCGAGAGGGCCCGAACCTAGGTAAAACATTGTGTCCCTTACCTCCTGTTACCATTAGCCTTAGACACACAGATCGTGACCCCCTACCCAAGATCCGCCGGTTTTGACACCGACAGTGGGCGCGCGCCCCTGTCTCGTGGCTTCCTCGATGCTTCCTTTACTTCAACTCCAAGTCTCCTGGATCATAATCTTTCCAAAAATCACGCTGCCGAAGGTTTCATTCCATTAGGACTCCGTTTGATATTCCTTTTCTTCGAAATACTGAAACAGGCAATAAAACAGCAATACGGGCTGGGTCTCCAGTTAGTAGGTTAGTCCCAAAAGTAATATAAAAGTGTATAATAAAGCCCATAATCATTCAAAACAGATAATAAAATAGCATGAACGCTTCATAAATTATAGATACATTGGAGACGTATCAGCATCCCCAAGCTTAATTCCTACTCGTGCTCGAGTAGGTAATTGATAAAAGAAAGAATTTATGAAGTGTGAATGCTAGAAGGTGCACAAGTTTGATCAATGATAATTTCAATCACCTTTTCTAGCATGATAATATGTCATAACAGTAGTTCATCTCATAAAACTTCTCACGAACAAGCAACAAGCAATTCACATGTTAAAGCATAGACCATAAACTTTCTTGAAAACTAGCAAACTTCATACTCAGTCATCAAACAATTACAATTCATCTTATTTTCAGGAATAGCAAACTCCACATACTCAACTATCATATAGTCTTCTACAATTGCTAACACTCACGCAATACTAATGGTTATGGAGTTTCAATTGGACACTGAGAAAGATAGGGGCTTACAGTGTTGCCTCCCAACGTATTCACCTTGGGTGATGTCAACAATAATAGTTCATGCTAACTTACATCCAATTGGATATATGTATATATATATATATCAGGATCTTCCCAACACGAGGTGCTTGCCAAAGGATAAAATGAAAAAGGGAAAGGTGAAGATCACTTTGACTCTTGCATAAAAGTAAAAGACATAAAGTAAAAGATAGGCCCTTCGCAGAGGGAAGCAGAGGTTTTCATGCGCTTTTAGGGTTGGATGCACAAAATCTTAATGCGAATGAACGTCACTTTATATTGCCACTTGTATATGGACCTTTATTATGCAGTCTGTCGCTTTTATTGCTTCCATAACAAGATCATATAAAGCTATTTTCTTCACACCAAAAGATCATACGTATTTAGAGAGCAATTTTTATTGCTTGCACCGATGGCAACTTACTTGAAGGATCTTACTCAATCCATAGGTAGGTATGGTGGACTCTCATGGCAAAACTGGGTTTAAGAATATTTGGAAGCACAAGTAGTATCTCTACTTGGTGCAAGGAATTTTGACTAGCATGAGGGGGAAAGGCAAGCTCAACATGTTTGAATGATCCATGACAATATACTTTAACTAAGATGTGCGAAAACATAACCCATTATGTTGTCTTCCTTGTCCAACATCAACTCTTTAGCATGTCATACTTAATGAGTGCTCACAATCATAAAAGATGTCTAAGATAGTATATTTATATGTGAAATCTCTCTTCCTTCATTATTCTTTCATGAATTGTTCAAATGACCAATACAATGCTTGCTAACTTTCAATAAATTTAAAACCTCTACTTCTTAGACATGAAGTCATTACTCCCCATAGGATAAGCAAATGAAACATATAATTTCAGATTTATGACAATCAACTCATTCAACAATTTACTCATAGGATATAAGTGAAGCACACGAGTAAATGACAAACTACTCCAAAAAGATGTAAGTGAAGAACAATGAGTAGCTAAATAATTATGTAGCTATATGAAGACTCTCTCTCATTAAAGAATTTCAGATCTTGGTATTGTATTCAAACAACAAGCAAAGCAAAACAAAATGACATTGCAAGGATAGCACAACTCATGTGAAGAAGCAAAAACTTAGGCTCAACCGATACTAACCGGTAATTGTTGAAGAAGAAAGGTGGGATGCCTACCGGGGCATCCCCAAGCTTAGATGCTTGAGACTTATTGAAATATTACCTTGGGTTGCCTTGGGAATCCCCAAGCTTGAACTTTTGTGTCTCCTTAATTCCTCTCATATCATGGTTTCTCTTTTTATCAAAAGCTTCATCCACACCAAACTCAACAGAACTCGTGAGATGGGTTAGTATAAACCAATGCAAAACCTTATCATTTTCTACTGTAAAAAATCACTAAAATTATTATTCAACATTGCATACTAAATACCTCTGCATATTTAATACTCCTATCCTCAAATAGAATCATTAAACAAGCAAACATATGCAAACAATGCAAACATAACAGCAATCTGCCAAAACAGTACAGTCTATAAAGAATGCAAGATTCATCATACTACCCTAACTCCAAAAATTATGAAATAAAATTCCCACTTTAGTAAATTTATCATAGCTCATTATTCAAAAGGTTTCATCATTATATCATGCTCTGACTTTTCTAGGTAATTTTTGCAACAGCGGTGAACTTTCTGTTTTCAAACAGCAACATGTATACTAGCAAAATGAGCATGGCAAAGGCTATCCTTGACTTTTTTATTGAAAATAAAGATGCAAAACTTTATTCTAAATAACAGCAAGCAAAAACTAACAAGATAAAATGACGCACCAGGCAAAACACATATCATGTGGTGAATAAAAATATAGCTCCAAGTAAAGTTACCGATGAACGAGGACGAAAGACGGGATGTCTTCTGGGGCATCCCCAAGCTTAGGCTCTTGGTTGTCCTTGAATATTATATTGGGTTGCCTTGGGAATCCCCAAGCTTAGGATCTTACCACTCCTTATTCCATAATCCATCGAATCTTTACCCAAAACTTGAAAACTTCACAACACAAAACTCAACAGAAAACTCGTAAGCTCCGTTAGTATAAGAAAATAAAACCACCACTTAGGTACTGTAATTAACTCATTCTAAATTCATATTGGTGTAATATCTACTGTATTCCAAGTTCTTTATGGTTCATACTTCTTAATACTAGCCATAGATTGATCAAAACAAGCAAATAACACATAGAAAACAGAATCTGTCAAAAACAGAACAGTCTGTGGTAATTTGTATCAATGGTATACTTCTGGAACTCCAAAATTCCTACCAAATTAGGAAGTACTAAGAAATTTGTTTACCCATCCACATCAAAAAGAATCATATCAAAAGAACATTTATGTAAATTAAAAAAACTAATTTACTGGGAGCAAAAGTTTCTGATTTTCAGCAGGATCAATACAACTATCACCGTAAGCTATCCTAAAGGTCTTACTTGGCACTTTATTGAAACAAAATATATAAAACATGATTACTATAGTAGCATAATCATGTGTACACACAAAAACAGTAAGGATAAATATTGGGTTGTCTCCCAACAAGCACTTTTCTTTAATGCCTTTCTAGCTAGGCATGATGATGACAATGATGCTCACAAAAAAGATAAGGATTGAAACATAACAGGAGCATCATGAAGCATATGACTAGCACATTTAAGTCTAACCCACTTCCTATGCATAGGGATTTTGTGAGCAAACAACTTATGGGAACAATAATCAACGAGCATAGGAAGGTAAAACAAGCATAGCTTCAAGATTTTCAACACATAGAGAGGAAACTTGATATTATTGCAATTCCTACAAGCATATGTTCCTCCCTCATAATAATTTTCAGTAGCATCATGAATGAATTAAACAATATAACCAGCACCTAAAGCATTCTTTTCATGATCTACTTGCATAGAAAATTTACTACTCTCCACATAAGCAAATTTCTTCTCATGAATAGTAGTGGGAGCAAACTCAACAAAATAATTATCATGTGAGGCATAATCCAATTGAAAACTAAAATCATGATGACAAGTTTCATGGTTATCTTTATTCCTAATAGCATACAAGTCATCACAATAATCATCATAGATAGCAACTTTGTTCTCATAATCAATTGGAACCTCTTCCGAAATAGTGGAATCATCACTAAATAAAGTTGACACTCTTCCAAATCCACTTGCATATTCATCACAATAAGATTCAACATCCTCCAAAATAGTGGGATCATTACTTCCTAAAGTTGACACTCTTCCAAACCCACTTTCATCAATATAATCATCATAAATAGGAGGCATGCTTTCATCATAATAAATATTCTCATCAAAACTTGGGGGACTAAAAATATCATATTCATCAAACATAGCTTCCCCAAGCTTGTGGCTTTGCATATCATTAGCATCATGGATATTCAAGGAATTCATACTAACAACATTGCAATCATGCTCATCATTCAAAGATCTAGTACCAAACATTCTAATGCATTCTTCCTCTAGCACTTGAGAACAATTTTCCTTTTCATCATTCTCACGAAAGATATTAAAAAGATGAAGCATATGAGACAAACTCAATTCCATTTTTTTGTAGTTTTCTTTTATAAACTAAACTAGTGATAAAAAAAGAAACAAAAAGATTTGATTGCAAGATCTAAAGATATACCTTCAAGCACTCACCTCCCCGGCAACGGCGCCAGAAAATAGCTTGATGTCTACTACACAACCTTCTTCTTGTAGACGTTGTTGGGCCTGCAAGTGCACAGGTCTGTAGGACAGTAGCAAATTTCCATCAAGTGGATGACCTAAGGTTTATCAATCCGTGGGAGGCGTAGGATGAAGATGGTATCTCTGAAACAACCCTGCAACCAAATAACAAAGAGTCTCTTGTGTCCCCAACACACCCAATACAATGGTAAATTGTATAGGTGCACTAGTTCGGCGAAGAGATGGTGATACAAGTGCAATATAGATAGTATATATAGGTTCTTGTAATCTGAAAATATAAAAACAGCAAGGTAACTAATGGTAAAAGTGAGCATAAACGGTATTGCAATGATAGGAAACAAGGCATAGGGTTCATACTTTCACTAGTGCAAGTTCTCTCAACAATAATAACATAGATAGATCATATAACAATCCCTCAACATGCAACAAAGAGTGCAACTAATAGCGGAGAACAAACGAAGAGATTATGGTAAGGTACAAAACCACCTCAAAGTTATTCTTTCGGATCGATCTATTCAAGAGTTCGTACTAGAATAACACCTTAAGACACAAATCAACCAAAAACCTAATGTCACCTAGATACTCCATTGTCAGCTCAAGTATCCGTGGGCATGATTATACGATATGCATCACACAATCTTAGATTCATCCAACCAACACAAAGTACTTCAAAGAGTGCCCCAAAGTTTCTACCGGAGAGTCAAGAAAACGTGTGCCAACCCCTATGCATAGGTTCATGGGCGGAACCCGCAAGTTGGTCACCAAAACATACATCAAGTGGCACGTGATATCCCACTGTCACCACAGATAAACACGGCAAGACATACATCAAGTGTTCTCAAATTAAAGACTCAATCCGATAAGATAACTTCAAGGGGAAAACTCAATCCATTACAAGAGAGTAGAGGGGGGAGAAACATCATAAGATCCAACTATAATAGCAAAGTTCGCGATACATCAAGATCGTGCCATAGAGAGAACACGAGAGAGAGAGAGATCAAACACATAGCTACTGGTACATACCCTCATCCCTGAGGGTGAACTACTCCCTCCTCGTCATGGAGAGCGCCGGGATGATGAAGATGGCCACCGGTGAGGGATTCCCCCTCCGGCAGGGTGCCAGAACGGGCTCCTGAGAGGTTTTTGGTGGCTATAGAGGCTTGCAGCGGCGGAACTCCCGATCTATCTTATCCTTCGATGTTTTTAGGGTACGTAGGCTTATATAGGCGAAAGAAGTCGGTCGGGGGAGCCTCAATGGGCCCACGAGAGGGTACGGCACGCCCAGGGGGGTGGGCGCGTCCCCCTATCTCATGGCTTCCTCGACGCTTCCTTTACTTCAACTCCAAGTCTCCTGGATCATAATCGTTCCAAAAATCAGGCTGCCGAAGGTTTGATTCCGTTTGGACTCCGTTTGATATTCCTTTTCTTCGAAATACTGAAACAAGCAATAAAACAGCAATATGGGCTGGGCCTCCGGTTAGTAGGTTAGTCCCAAAAGTAATACAAAAGTGTATAATAAAGCCCGTAATCATTCAAAACAGATAATAAAATAGCATGAATGCTTCATAAATTATAGATACGTTGGAGACGTATCAGGGGATCACTTGCGCCAACCTGAGAGCGTCAGTAGAAGGCCATATTCGTTAGCGGTGTCGCCTTTGGTGAGGCCTAGGAGGGTGGCTGAGGCGGGGCGAAAGAGCAGTATTGCTCTTGCACTGATCTCGCCCGCTCTCCACCATCCCCGCACACAATGGTGAAAACGGCCACGGAAGCTAGCAGCCAGGGCAACAATACCACCTCGAATGGGCTAAGCAACATGAGTGCTCGGTAAATCCCGTTCGAAAGGAAGTAACAGTGTGCAAGGTGCCAAGCTTTCTCTCTCTGCCACTCTCACTCTTTGACAATCATGCTACTCTGGGTTTTAGCACCATCAACGTCGACGAGCCTGTGCGATGCTTGGTTTGGCAATTACCCTGCTTAGGGATATCCTGAGTATATCGCCAGCGCGAGTCCGTTGATTGATGCCCCGACAAGTATGCACCGGCAAGGCCACCCGCACTTGTGTGGCTTTAGTGCCATTTGCCGTTAGGATTGGTCAAGGGGTGCGGAGGGGAAGAGAGAGAAATCGGCTATACCTGGCGCCGCGTCCCACTGCTACAAGCTGCATGTGCCTCTAGCCGACCCATGCTGGGGGGTAGAGGTCGATCTATAAGAAATGCATTCCTCCCTGGGACTTGCAAGCCATGTGAGCGCCCTCAACCAGGGGAAGGACCAATGAAGGCCCAAAATAAGCTAAGTTCTTGATATCTTTACGTCCTCATGGACTTTTGGATTTAAATATTTGTTTATCCCTCGAGCATCCTAGTGTTTGTATAAAGGGATCTTGCGCAAGATGGTACCTTTGCTAGATTCTTGTCTGCACCCTCATTCCATTCAGAGTCCGCTCGCGGAATGAGTGGCTGCGTCAGAAAGTACGAAGGAAAAACCTGTCGGGACGCATCCATGCCAAGATAAATGTTAAGGGCCAGACCCATACGACTCCCGCGGCAATATGATACCAGCAGGCGACCTGAACGTGTATAGAGACTAATTATACGAACATTAATGGGTAGAGCTCGGAAGGGGTAAACACACACTTCAGGTTAAGCGATAACATCAAGTTCACATGGAAGCATCAAACTGCATGAGGTCTAAGCACAGGGCATTCATCATTTCTTTGGTTACGGGCCAACATGGTGGCGGGAATAGTTCAGTGCCGGGCCTGGCGGCCTAGTGGAGCAGAAGGAACCTTGAGAACCCGATCGGCAAGGGGAGTGGCTTTCTCTTTGGTGGCAGGGATGTCTGCGTCTGGTGACGGCTTCCTGAAGCCATCATTAAGATCAATATCTGGGTGGCGGCAGGCAAGGTTGCTCAGAACCATGAAGAGGGTGTTGCGGGCAAGCTTCCGGGATTCAGTCATGAAGCGGTCAGCCCTTCCACCCTCATGCACCTTCAGCTTGTCAACCAGTTCATTGAAGAAGAGACCAATCTTGATGATGGGCACCTCCTACTTGCTGACCAAGAAGACTGGGCCCTCCATGCCCATCGCTACGGCCTGGGCGGAGAGGCGCCCGGTGACGTCACTCAAACTTCTGATACAGAGATCGACCTGCTGAGATTGGTTCGCCATCTTGTCTTCTGTGTCTTTCCGTAGGCACCTTGAGGTCTCTAGATCCTTTGGCAGCAACTTCTCGTGGGCCTCAACAATTCCATCGAGCTTTCCAAGGAGCCGATCCTGCCCCTCAGATCTTCGATGGGGCTATTGGCGACTTCGAGGCCTTGGTTCTTGGAGGAGAGCTGTGATTGCACGTCCTTCAGAAGGGACTGCGCCTTTTGCGCCTCCTCTTTGAGAGCTGAGACCTCCCGGTACTCCCAGCAAGCTTCTCCGTCAGCTCAGTCACCTGCTGGTCGAGGTCCGCCTTGGCGGCAGAAGCAACGGCAAGATCATCGGCCAGCTTTTTCAGCTGGGCAGCAAAATCAGTGGTGATAGCGTCCAGAGCAGCTTTGTGCCCATCCTCCAATTCCTTGGTGCGTTATTGCACAAGGGCCTCCAGATTAGCATCTTTTGCACGGAGGGTGGCCTCGAGTCTCTCCTCCCAGAGAGAAAGCTCATGTTACCTGGCATCAAGAAGCGCTTTGCGGTCCGCCAGGCGCATCTCCCGAGCGATCACATCCTCCCTTGACATTGAGATCGTCTCCTGCTGCCTCTTCAGGACCTAGAATTGCTTGTCGTGCCAGTCATGCGGCTCGGCACCTTTATCCTTCAGTTTCTGTTCCACCTTATTGGCGGACTGGCGGTGCTTCTTGAGCTCCAGCCACTTCTGGTCATGCCACCCTTGCATATCTTTGAGACCTGCCGCCATGGATTCCATGAAGGACAGGTCCATGGTGACGCCACTAGAGTCATCCACATCTTCCGCCCCAGGGTACAGTGACGACAGGATAGAGCTCTTCATCGAGCTATGTGCTCGTCGCCAGTGACGAGCTGAGGGCTCTGAGTTCAGGATGTGCCAGTACCAGCGCCGGGTGACCAGAAGGTGGCAGTGGGGCTTCCGCTGGAACATCAAAGGAAGGGAGCGAGCCCAAATATGGAGCGGTGCCTTCTCCTCAATCACGGCCCCTGACCCGGACATGCTGCTAAGGTTTTCTTCAGGCTTCATCAGGGGACCCAAAGCACCCCCAGCAGCCTTCCCTTGCTCCACCACGGCGGTGATCTTGGTGGCTTCAACCACGGCATCCTTCCCAATATTGGCCACCTCCTCCGGCAGGTCCAGATCTTCACTCAAGGGGACTGCGAGCAGATCTAACAGTCAATGGCAGAAGGAATGAAATCACTTGGCAAAACAAGAGAGCGAAGCAAGGCGATAAGATAGGAGGTTGTACGGAAGGGATACCCGGAGAGGTCTGCCGGGTGGAAGCTTCGGTTTCCCCGGCAGTGTTGGTTGTTGGGTCAAGGCCAGGCGTTTCCGTGGTGATCCTTGGCGGGGATCCATCGACCCTATCAGCGGGCGGAGTGGGCCCCTCCTCCTAGAGAGGCTCATCCTGGGTGGTTCCTATCCCTCCTTGGACATCAATGGAGGGGAGGCTTTCGTCCTCACCCCCAGCGGACGGGATCTCTTCTGCACCTTTGGGCCGGGGGCTGAGCTGAGGGCTCGGTACTGAGACGCTCATGCCGCTCCCTGCAGGGATTGACTCTCCCGCCACTGTCGATGGTCCCACCCTCCTAAGCCGCTTGGTCCGATGGACAAGGGTCTCCATCTCCTCCTCCTCCCTAGCAACAACACCAAACAACATCAGTCAGTAGATGCAAGCAAATTTATTAAAGGCAAAACAAGAGAAGAAAGGCGGGAGGAGGAATCTCCCTTACTATTCATTGATGAGCGTGGAGTTCAGCTCGAAATCTACGGGCGACGAGGGTGCCCCACTTCTCTTCTGGGGACACAGTGCGGATCTCTCTGGTAACCTCGGACCCTGCCGGGGCGCGGGAGGCTCTAATGAAGACAAGCTCGACGAAGAGCTCGAACTTGATTGGGTGCTGGAGTCTCCCTCCTTGGCTGCTTGCTGCTTGGCGGGGAGGGCCCTAGCCCCAGAAAGCCAAGAGGATTGCCGATGCATAGCCTCAGGAACGCTAACCTTGGCGGCGGCATCCTTTGCCCTCCTGGCGGGAGGAGAAGGATCAGGGATCCCCGCTCCCCGATGGGCAACCCATTTACGAGGACACGACTCCGAGATTGGCTTAGGGGCTTGAGGGCCTGCTGCGATCCATTCCTCCTAGGTACCTCCACTTACTTAGCCACATCTCCCTCTAAGGTCTTTGTCGCCGCGGCATACAGATCCTCGATTCCGAAAGGCCCGTCCCCGGCAGGCTCTCCCTCGGCACGCCCTTCCCCAGCACCCTCTTCCAAGACTTGCGCCTCACCCTTGCCGTGGGAAGAGCTCTCATAACCAACTTCCCCCTTTCCCTTCACTGCATTCCCGCCCTTTGTTGCTGCAGCAGCCCGGGCAGCCCTGTCCTCATCAAGGCATTTCTTGATATACGCCACCTCCACATGGGAGGTGGGCTTGTACATCATAGTTTCCACCTTAGTGGGTCTTTCCACTAAGGTAGAAGACCATGCCAGCTCTTCATCAAAAGTGGGCAACTTCCAGTCACCTAAAACTCCATCGGCATTGCATTGTGGCATCTGCTTCAAGATCTGGCTCCTGGCGGAGTTGATGTTTAGCGGGATGATGCTTACCGGCAACTTGAACACCCCGATGCGGCCAAATAGCTGCTCGCACAACCAAGCATGGCCATTAACCATTAGGTTGTTTTCCAAGCCAGCAAGCAATCTCATCATATCTGCTGCATCTCCATACTCACAAGAAAATTTGTCCCTCCTCTGCAAAGGAGCTATGCGGTGAAGGAGGAAATCTGCCACCACATGCTCGACGGTCAGCCCGACAACCTTTAAACGGGTAATCCTGTTTATTGTCGGGCGGAGCCTGTCCTCGGTGAGGCCAAATGCTTTCCAAACATTGTCACGCTCAAGGCATTCCATCTGTGCCTGATACGTCTCCAACGTATCTATAATTTTTGATTGTTCCATGCTATTATATTATCTGTTTTGGATGTTTAATGGGCTTTATTATACACTTCTATACTATTTTTGGGACTAACCTATTAACCGGAGGCCCAGTCCAAATTGCTGTTTTTTGCCTATTTCAGTGTTTCGCAGAAAAGGAATATAAAACGGAGTCCAAACGGAATGAAACCTTCTGGAGAGTCGTTTTTGGAACAGCGCAATCCAGGATACTTGGAGTGGACGTCAAAGAAGCAACAAGGCGGCCACGAGGCAGGAAGGCATGCTCAGGGGGTAGGCGCGCCCCCCACCCTCGTGGGCCCCTCGTGGCTCCCCTGACCAACTTCTTTCGCCTATATACACTCATATACCTTGAAAACATCCGAGAGCACCACAAAACCCTATTTCCACCGCCGCATGCCTCTATAGCCACCAAAAACCAATTGGGACCCTATTCCGGCACCCTGCCGTAGGGGGGATCCATCACCGGTGGCCATCTTCATCATTACGGCACTCTCCATGATGAGGAGGGAGTAGTTCACCCTCGGGGATGAGGGTATGTAGCAGTAGCTATGTGCTTGATCTCTCTCTCTCTCTCTCTCTCTCTCTCTCTCTCTCTCGTGTTCTTGATTAGGCACGATCTTGATGTACCGCGAGCTTTGCTATTATAGTTGGATCTTATGATGTTTCTCCCCCTCTACCCTTTTGTAATGGATTGAGTTTTCCCTTTGAAGTTATCTTATCGGATTGAGTTTTTAAGGATTTGAGAACACTTGATGTATGTCTTGCATGTGCTTATCTGTGGTGACAATGGGATATTCACGTGATCTACTCGATGTATGTTTTGGTGATCAACTTCGGGGTTCAGTGACCTTGTGAACTTATGCATAGTGGTTGGCACACATTTTCGTCTTGACTCCCTGGTAGAAACTTTGGGGCACTCTTTGAAGTACTTTGTGTTGGTTTGAATAGATGAATCTGAGATTGTGTGATGCATATCATGTAATCATACCCACGGATACTTGAAGTGACATTGGATTATCTAGGTGACATTAGGGTTTTGGTTGATTTGTATCTTGAGGTGTTATTCTAGTACGAACTCTAGGATAGATTGAACCGAAAGAATAGATTCGTGTTATTTTACTACGGACTCTTGAATAGATCGATCAGAAAGGATAACTTTGAGGTGGTTTCGTACCCTACAATAATCTCTTCATTTGTTCTCTGCTATTAGTGACTTTGGAGTGACTCTTTGTTGCATGTTGAGGCATAGTTATATGATCCAATTATGTTATTACTGTTGAGAGAACTTGCACTAGTGAAAGTATGAACCCTAGGCCTTGTTTCAAAGCATTGCAATACCGTTTGTGCTCACTTTTATCATTAGTTACCTTGCTGTTTTTATATTTTCAGATTACAAAAACTTATATCCACCATCCATATTGCACTTGTATCACCATCTCTTCGCCGAACTAGTGCACCTATACACTTTACCATTGTATTGGGTGTGTTGGGGACACAAGAGATTCTTTGTTATTTGGTTGTAGGGTTGTTTGAGAGAGACCATCTTCATCCTACACCTCCCACGGATTGATAAACCTTAGGTCATCCACTTGAGGGAAATTTGCTACTGTCCTATAAACCTGTGCACTTGTAGGCCCGACAACGTCTACAAGGAGAAGGTTGCATAGTAGACATCAAGCTCTTTTCTAGCGTCGTTGCTCGGGAGGCTCGGTAAGTGGCACTAACACCCAGTCAACTAAGCTCTTTTCTGGCGCCATTGCCAGGGAGGTGAGTGCTTGAAGGTATATCTTTACATCTTGCAATCGAATCTCTTAGTTTCTTTTTTTATCACAAGTTTAGTCTATAAAAGAAAACTACAAAAAAATGGAATTGAGGGTTCCTCATATGCTTCATCTTTTTAATGTCTTTCGTGAAAATGATGGGAAGGAAAATTGTGCTCAAGTACTAGAAGAAGAATTACATAGAATGCTTGGCATAAAATATGTGAATGATGAGCATGATTGCAATGTTGTTAGTATGAATTCTTTGAATACCCATGATGCTAATGATATGCAAAGCCACAAGCTTGGGGATGCTATGTTTGATGAAGATGATATGTTTAGTCCCCCAAGTTTTGATGAGCAAATATATTATGAAGAAAGCATGCCTCCTATTTATGATGATTATTGTGATGACACATATGCTATAAAGAATAAAGATAACCATGAAACTTGTCATCATTATTTTAGTTTTCAATTGGATTGTGCCTCTCATGATAGTTATTTTGTTGAGTTTGCTCCCACTACTATTGGTGAGAATAAATTTGCTTATGTGGTGAGTAGTGAAATTTCTATGCTTGTAGATCATGAAAAGAGTGCTTTATGTGATAGTTATATTGTTGAATTCATTCATTATGCTACTGAAAATTATTATGAGGGAGGAGTATATGCTTGTAGGAATTGCAATAGTGTCAAGTTTCCTCTCTATGTGCTTAAAATCTTGAAGTTTTGCTTGTTCTGCCTTCCTATGCTAGTTAATTCTTGCTCCCATGAATTATTTGCTCACAAAATCCCTATGCATAGGAAGTGTGTTAGGATTAAATGTGTTAGTAATATTCTTCATGATTCTCTCTTTATGTTTCAATTCTTATCTTTTATGCGAGCATCATTGAAATCATCATGCCTAGCTAAAAAGGCATTAAAGAAAAGCGCTTGTTGGGAGACAACCCAATATTTACCCCTACTGTTTTTGTGTGTACACATGATTAAGCTACTGTAGTAATCATGTTTTACAGCTTTTGCTTCAATAAAGTTCCAAGTATAACCTTTGGGAAGACTTGGGTGAAAGTTAATGCAATCTTGCTGTAAAAAACAGAAACTATGCGCTCACGAGAATAATTGCCATTTTTAACAGAAGAGTGCTTTTAAGTTTATTCTTTTTTCATAAGATTAATAGACAAATTCCTAACGTCTACAAACTTATTTCAGAATTTTTAGAGTTACAGAAGTATTCGAGAGTTACAGATTACTACAGACTATTCTGTTTTTTGACAGATTCTGTTTTCATTGTGTTGTTTGATTATTTTGATGAATCTATGAGTAGTATCGGAGGGTATGAACCATACACAAGTTGGAATACAGTAGGTTTAACGCCAATATAAATAAATAATGAGTTTATTACAGTACCTTAAAGTGGTGGTTTGTTTTATTTCGCTAACGGAGCTCATGAGATTTTCTCTTGAGTTTTGTGTTGTGAAGTTATCAAGTTTTTGGGTAAAGATTTGATGGATTATGGAATAAGGAGTGGCAAGAGCCTAAGCTTGGGGATTCCCAAGGCACACCAAGGTAAAATTCAAGGACAACCAAAAGCCTAAGCTTGGGGATGCCCCAGAAGGCATCCCCTCTTTTGTCTTCGTCCATCGGTAACTTTACTTGATGCTACATTTTCATTCACCACATGATATGTGTTTTGCTTGGAGCGTCTTGGATGATTTGAGTCTTTGATTTTTAGTTTACCACAATCATCCTTGATGTACACACCTTTTGGGAGAGACACACATGAATCAGAATTTATTAGAATACTCTATGTGCTTCACTTATATATTTTCAGCTAGATAATTTTGCTCTAGTAATTCACTTATATCTTTTTGGAGCACAACGGTGGTTTTATTTTATAGAAATTATTGATCTCTCATGATTCACTTATATTATCTTGAAAGTCCTTTAGAACAGCATGGTAATTGATTTGGTTAAAATTTTAGTCCTAATATGATGAGCATCCAAGATAGGTATAATAAAAACTATCATATAAAGTGCATTGAATACTATGAGAAGTTTGATAGTTGATGATTGTTTTGATATATGAGGATGGTAATATTAGGATCATGCTATATGAGTAGTTGTGAATTTGAGGAATACTTGTGTTAAAAGTTTGTGATTCCCGTAGCATGCACGTATGGTGAACCGTTATGTGATGAAGTTGGAGCATGATTTATTTATTGATTGTCTTCCTTATGTGTGGAGGTCGGGGTCGCGCGATGGTTAACTCCTACCAACCCTTCCCCTAGGAGCATGCGTGTAGTACTTTGTTTTGATAACTTGTAGATTTTTGCAATAAGTATGTGAGTTCTTCATGACTAATGTTGAGTCCATGGATTATACGCACTCTCACCCTTCCACCATTGCTAGCCTCTCTTGTGCCGCACAACTTTCGCCGGTATCATATACCCACCATATACCTTCCTCAAAACATCCACCATACCTACCTATTATGGCATTTCCATAGCCATTCCGAGATATATTGCCATGCAACTTTCCACTGTTACGTTTATTATGACACGCTCCACCATTGTCATATTGCTTTGAATGATCATGTAGTTGACATTGTATTTGTGGCAAAGCCACCATTCACAATTCTTTCATACATGTCACTCTTGATTCATTATTCCAGTACACCACCGGAGGCATCCACATAGAGTCATATTTTGTTCTAAGATTCTTGAGTTGTAAGTAGATAAAAGTGTGATGATCTTCATTATTAGAGCATTGTCCCATGTGAGGAAAGGATGATGGAAGCAATGATTCCCTCACAAGTTGGGATGAGTCTTCGGACTTTATGAAAAATAAAATAGGTCAAAGAAGCCCAAATAAAAAAATAGGCCAAAGAAGCCCACCAAAAAAATGAGAGAAAAAGAGAGAAGGGACAATGTTACTATCCTTTTACCATACTTGTGCTTTAAAGTAGCGCCATGATCTTCATGATAGAGAGTCTCCTATGTTGTCACCTTCATATTCTAGTGGGAATTTTTCATTATAGAACTTGGCTTGTATATTCCAATGATGGGCTTCGTCAAATTGCCCTAGGTCTTCGTGAGCAAGCAAGTTGGATGCACACCCACTTAGTTTCTTTTGATGAGCTTTCATACACTTATAGCTCTAGTGCATCCGTTGCATGGCAATCCCTACTCACTCACATTGATATCTATTAATGGGCATCTCCATAGCCCGTTGATATGCCTAGTTGATGTGAGACTATCTTCTCCTTTTTTGACTTCTCCATAACCACCATCCTATTCCACTTATAGTGCTATGTCCATGGCTCACGCTCATGTATTGCGTGAAGATTGAAGAAGTTTGAGAATACTAAAGTATGAAACAATTGCTTGGCTAAAGCCAGGTGTCGGTGTCAAAACCGGCGGATCTCGGGTAGGGGATCCCGAACTGTGCGTCTAGGCGGATGGTAACAGGAGACAAGGGACACGATGTTTTTACCCAGGTTCGGGCCCTCTCGGTGGAGGTAAAACCCTACTCCTGCTTGATTAATATTGATGATATGGGTAGTACAAGAGTAGATCTACCACGAGATCAAGGAGGCTAAACCCTAGAAGCTAGCCTATGGTATGATTGTTGTTCGTCCTACGGACTAAAACCCTCTGGTTTATATAGACACCGGAGAGGGCTAGGGTTACACAGAGTCGGTTACAATGGTAGGAGATCTACATATCTGTATCGCCAAGCTTGCCTTCCACGCCAAGGAAAGTCCCATCCGGACACAGGACGAAGTCTTCAATCTTGTATCTTCATAGTCTTGGAGTCCGGCCGATGGTGATAGTTCGGCTATCCGGACACCCCCTAGTCCAGGACTCCCTCAGTAGCCCCTGAACCAGGCTTCAATGACGACGAGTCCGGCGCGCATATTGTCTTCAGCATTACAAGGCGGGTTCCTCCTCCGAATAATTCATAGAAGATTTTGAACACCGGGATAGTGTCCGGCTCTGCAAAATAAGTTCCACATACCACCGTAGAGAGAATAATATTTACACAAGTTCAATATGCTGACGTATTTCGTGGCATGATGTCTCACCACGGCCAAGCCTTTATTCGAATTGTTTTTATTGTTCCTTGGCACTAGTTTCCTTGGCACGTCTTGTCAAAGCAGAGATCGTGTCCCCTTATTCCGGGATTCTCATCAATACGGGCGTGGGTAACCCAACCGCGTCCGTTGGCAGGCCCCCTCTATCGAAGGCGAGTCCCAAATGGCCACGGGGAGGGCTCTTGGTATTCAACCTCTTTATAACGAGACCAAGGCTTGCTCCTTTCTTTCAATCTCAATCGAATCCGCCCCTCGCCTTGAGTTCCAACACCCAAAGCTCCAGATTCAGGCGCTTCGGACCTTCGACAATGTCCGGCTCTGACTTGCGAGGCCGGTGGATGCCTTCTTCCGTCATGGAAGAAGACGTGCTAAAGCTGAGAGACGCCAGGTATCTAACCGGCGAAATTTCGCATAGGCTGCCTGCCCAAGGGCAAGTCATTCCTACTCCCGAGCGTGGTGTTCGTGTCTCACTTCCGTTGGGGTTTAGGCTTCCCGACGGACCCCTTCGTGCGGGGGCTCATGTTTTATTACGGGCTGGAATTCCACGACTTGGATCCGGAGTCCATCCTCCACATCTCATCGTTCATTGTCGTATGTGAAGCCTTCCTCCGCATTACCCCTCACTTCGGATTGTGGCTCAAGACCTTCAATGTGGAGCCGAAGATGATTGAGGGGCAGCAGGCAGAGTGCAGAGGGGCTGTTATAAGCAAGAGTGCTGACGCTCCATGGCCCGAGGGCTCTTTTCAAGAGGAGCTTGGTTCGTGGCAACAGGAGTGGTTCTACATCACCGCTCCCAGGGGCACCAGATGGGTCGCGCCACCTGCCTTTCGCTCGGGCCCTCCACAACGGCTGGCGTCATGGGTCAACAAAGGGCTTGACTGGGGGCCGTCCAAGGACATACCTCTGTTGCAGGGCCGTATTCGAGACCTCCAAGAGAGGGAGATCAATCTGGTTGTAGTGGCGCAGGTCATGCTGATTCAGCGCCTTATGCCCTGCAAACGTCGCCCCCTCCGCCTGTGGGAATTCAATCTGGAGGGACCGCGAGCTCTCCAACACTTCATGGGTGCGACGCCCGTAGAGATGTATAAACTATTCTTCGGATCACAAGAGATGTGTCCGGACTTGACCAAGGACGCAGGTCTGAGCTGCAATCGCCCGGATACTCAAGTAAGTAGTCCTGTGCCCGGACACGCTATCCGTACATTTATCATAAACTTGCCCTTTAAAGAGCTGCCCCTTGAATAGGAGTAGATAGCAAAAGCAAAACTAATAAGGTGTCCGGCCCCCCTCCCTGAGACCACGCCGGATCCTTTGTTTACCAAGATGCTGAAGGATGCGCCTTTGGAAGAGGGCGAAGGGGGGAACGGGAAAGCTGCTGCCTCTGCTAAGGAGGCTCTCAAGAAAGGGGGAATCGAGAATCCCTCCCTCCAGGGGGAGAAGAGGACCGCTTCTGAAGATCCGGAGGCCAAGCCTCAAAGCGGGGGAAGAAATCTTCACCTGCGCTGGGAGAAGCCCCGGCCGCACTATTTCCCCAAGGGAATCAGCCCTCCAGTGAGCCGTAAGTAGAAAGGGGAGTTTTGTAATAAGGGACATCCCTGTTTTTGTTTCTGAAGATAACCGGAGTTTTACCTTGTAGTTTAGATCTCAGCCCTTCTCAGCAGAGCTCATCTTCGAGGGATCTTCGTCAGGAGATGATGGAGAGCGAAACGCCTCCATCTGCCGCACCGTCAGGTGGGGTGGAAGACCCTGAGGTGTCGTCACGGAGGGTTTCCCCGAGTCCGGCGGGGCCGAAAGGTCCAGCACCAACTAGTGTCCGGTCGGAGGAGCTGAAAGATCTGCTCGGGCGAGCGTCTATCTCAGAAGATCACTGTGCGTTAATGGGTGCGGTGATTGAAAGGATTTCATCCGCTGAGAGAGGATTGCATGAAGCCGTCAGAAGTTTATTGACGGGGTTTGAGGTACGCGAAAATGATATACCTTCTGATAGTTTTGCATATAGAATGCTCCCTGTATAGATAGTAGCCCCTGAGACTCGGTATGTTGTCAAAGGTGACAGCGTGCCAAGGATCATAATCTCAGTTGTAAGATGTCGCCTTTCCTATATAGGTGGCGGAGCGTTCGGTGGCCAGCTGGACTGATGGATTTGCCGAACTGAAGCGGCAACTTGACGTTGCGGATGCGGACATCACGCTGGTCAATAAGCGACTTGATGAGTCACAAGGTATGCGGCTTCTCCGTGGACACCTGGTAAGGGAGCTTGACGCCCGTGCCTTACAACATGTATGCTTAATGCAGATGGTGCCGCTGCTATGGAGGACCTTTGGGCGGAGCTCGCCCGAGCCAAGGAGCAAGCGAGAAAAAGTAATGCGGCTGCCTTGAAGACGACCGAACAGCTAAAAGCCGAACAGGCTGCTCACTGCCGAAGCAGGGAGGAAATGGCCAAGATGGCCGTGAAGCTGAAGAATGCTATCGACCGCTGCGAGTTTCTTGAAAAAGAACGCCGAGCGGAGCAAGAGGACCTGAAGAAGGCCACCACCGAAGCCAAGGATGCCCACTCCGCGATGAGAGCTATAAAGGAGGAGCTACGTCAAGCCGGGGATATCGCGGCTGGAAAGCCCTTTCTGCTGCGGAGGAAGTTCACGGATCCGAAGTATGCTCAGTTGGGCCAGCTGTGGGGTGCGGAGGATGCTTATCTGGATTTGGTGGCGAGTGCCACAGACGTGGTCGCACACTTCCGAGGCCAAAAGGATCACGGAACGGAAGAGCTTTTTTGGTCGCAGTTCCATAATCCAGAGCGTCCACTTCCATTAACTGATCGGTTGGCCGAATGAGCTGAGCTGAATAGGTTGTCCGGACTTGCCATGAAGGATGTCGTGACTCATTTGTGGCTGAAAAGGCCCGAGCCGAAGAGTTATTTTGGCTTGGTGCAGCAGTTCCTTGATGCGGTGCCGCATATCGATGCAATGAAACGGTCGGCATGCATAGAGGGTGCACGGATGGCTCTTGCCCGTGTCAAAACATACTGGGTAGAGATGAAGGCCACCGACGTTGCATCCCAGGATTCGGACAGAAGCCGAGTACCTGCCGAGCACTATTTTGAGGAAGTCCTGCAGGGCGCTCATTTAATAGAGACGCGGTGCTCGAAGAATGTTATGTTCAAATGACATGTATGATTTGTGAAACCGTGTTTCAAATATAATATAAGGGCTTTTTATACTTGTGCGTTCAAGTATTGAAATACCTCCTGTGTGGCCGTTAATGTATATGTATATATAACCTGAAAGATGGCAGTCTTCGGCTTCAGCCCCCACACACATAGTGCGGGGGTGTTTGCAAAAAAAGCGCATTTTCACACTTAATCCAACGTCTTGGTCCTGTGAAGGAGGTGATAGCGTAGCAAACTAGGCAACCGGACTATAATGCTTTATCACTTTCACTTAGCCATAGGAGTTCGATGGTGGGGCTACTATATGGCCCCTAGGGGCACCACGCTCTCCGAATTCGGGGCACGTATGTGCCTGACCGGGAAACGGTCCTTCGTTAAAGCGGAGGAATTCTAAACATTCCGGTGGTCGATCAAGTGGTTGACCAGTCTCTCGCTATATCATGACAGTCAGTTTTTGGCTTTCTCTACTGAGGTGCTCACCTGGACGAACCGGGGCACAATCGCAGTAGTTCTCCTGGTGCCGCGTTAGCCGATAGAGCGGAACGTAAGGCAGCAAAACACACGAGCCGGGCAAACCCAACATTTGACCAAAGACATGATTCGGAGCTGATGCATATAAGGCCTAACTCGAGACGCCGAACACTCCCTAAGGTATTCGGTCTTTATGAAAACGGGCAGAACAATGCCCTAAGCCCCTAGTGTCCAGGTACGCGCAAAAATTTCTAAGGCGGCTGATGCCAAAACGCCAGCCTCCTCCTCGGTTATAGTAAGAAATCGGGGGATGTGTATCAACAAGAGACAGTAAAAAAGGTTTACGTAGGGTCTTAATCTGAAAAGAATCCTTGCAACGGGTCCCTACTGCACGTCTGCGCATGTGTCTCCGTTGTGCCGTATCCTAGACGGGTGTAGCACGGTGTTCATCTGTAAAAGAGAAGAACTTAGTTGGAAAAAAGGATCATGCGAAAAATCTATAAACAAAGTATGATTCAAAAAATGAATAAAATTGAGCTTTATTGTCTCTTATTGTACATGCGTGCAGCCCCTTATAAGGGGGGCGCGGCTAGTAAGCCCCTTGTTTATTTATGCCGGACTCGCCTAACCGTGTCCGGGATCTGAATGACCTGTTTAGGTGCTTTGATCAGCAAAGCCGGATTAGTGTATGGCTGTCAAGGCAGTCTCACGTTCTTCCGTATTCGAGGAACACTCGAAGTTTCCCTTTAATGAGATGATGCCACGTGGACCGGGCATTTTAAGTGTAAGAGACGCGTAATGCGGTATTGCGTTAAAGCGGGTGAAAGCTTCGCGTCCCAATAGTGCTTGATAGCTACTTTTAAATGGGGCGATGTGGAAGACTAACTTTTCGCGACGGAAGTTGTAGGATGATCTGAACACAACTTCTGGCAGTAGAGAGCCCATACAATGGGCATATGGGCCTGGCATCACTCCTTTAAAAGAAGTGTTGCTATGGCGAATTTTGGTTGGGTCTATCCCCATTCTGCGGATTGTGTCCTGATATAGCAGGTTTAGATCACTGCCGCCGTCCATTAGGACTTGTGTAAATTGTAGTCTGTCGATTATAGGATCTAATATCAAAGCAGTCCATCCTGCATTCCGGATACTTCCGGAGTAATCCTGATGGTCGAAAGTGATTGGTTTTGACATTCAGTGTCGGGACTCCGCTGGGGTGGACCGTGCGGCTCGTACTTTAATGGGCGCTGCTCTATTTTTTCCTGTTGTCACTTGAAGTGAGTTTACTGTTTTGACCTCTTGTGGGAAATTCCTTTGTTTTCCGGTGCTCTGCTTGTGGGGTTCGTCATCGTCCCACTTGGTGTGTCGAGCCCCTTGTGTTCGGCATTAAGTCGGCCGGACTGTTTGAAGACCCAACAATCTCTGTGGGTGTGGTTTGCTGGCTTCCCGGAGGTACAGTGGATTTGGCATATCTTGTCCAAGATTTTGTTTAGGTTGGATAGCTCGTCGCTGTTGTCCTTGAGAGGCAGTTTTTTGTTGTTCTGCCGAGAGCTTTTGAATCTGGCGTTGACTGCCGTGCACTTCAGACCATTTCCCTTAGTCCGGCGCTGGTCCTTGGTGCATCGTGGTTTCCCATTTCCATCCCTGACTTCGGACGTACTTGGGTCACTGGTACTGCATCTTGCCAGCCAGCTATCCTCTCCCGCGCAAAAGCGGGTCATGAGGCTTGTTAATGCGGCCATTGTTCTTGGCTTTTCCTGGCCGAGGTGTCTGGCGAGCCATTCGTCTCGGAAGTTATGTTTGAAAGCTGCTAAGGCTTTAGTGTCCGGACAGTCGACTATTTGGTTCTTTTTGGTGAGGAACCTGTTCCAGAATTTGCGGGCTGACTCTCTGGGCTGTTGAGTTATGTGACTTAAATCGTCTGCATCCGGATGGCGGACATAAGTCCCCTGAAAATTTGCCCGAAACGAATCCTCGAGCTCTTCCCAATTTGAGCCAATGTCGGGCTAGCCCTTTGAGCTTGAGGGTAAGTACTTTATGGCGTGGAGGTCATCTCCTCTAGACATGTGTATGTGTAGGATGTAATCCTCAATCTAGACTCCAGGGTCTGTTGTTCCGTCGTATGCCTCTATGTTTACGGGCTTGAATCCCGCTGGAAATTCATGATCCAGCACCTCATTGGTGAAACATAGGGGGTGTGCGGCGCCCCTGTATTTGGGTGGGCCGTGATGTTCGAATACTCGACGTGTTGTATTGCTTTCTAGAGCTTGCTTTCTTGGCCCATAGATAGACCTGACTGGGCCATCCTTTAGGTGCGGATCCTTATGCGGATCGTGTGCCGGCTTGTGTGCAGCGCCGCTTGCCGCTCTATGTTTGCCATGTGGTCGTCTATCCGATTGGGCGGCCTCTTTGTTCTTTGATCGTGGGGGCTCTACGGCCTCCTCGTCAAATTCAGGCAGTAGTTTGCACTTCAGGTAGCTCTTTGTTTGGCGACTATCGTCGTATTTGTCTGCGGTGTTGAGTACTTTGCTCCATCTCATTCTGAGTGTGTCATCCGCTGTTTTGAGCTTCCGTTTCTACTTCTTCAGACTACGTGCAGTGGCGAAAAGCCTTTTGTGGAGGTTCTTCTGCTCCAACGATGTGTCCGGCGTGAGATCGTCCGGACTGTTATCTTTGCCGGGGATGGATTGTTTATCCAAGTTATCCTATTGGGATGGTTGCTCGAGGGCATGCTCGTCGTCCACCGGTTCGCCCTGCTCTATGGCTGGGTTTGTATGCGTGCTGTCTTTGTCAAGGCGGGACTTTGAGCGGCACTTACATCGCCGTTTTGACTGCTTTTCGAGGGAATTATCCTTCGAAGCGTCCCGTTGTTCCTTGTTATTGCTTCCTTTAGGGGTATCCACCATATATATATCGTGAGTTGAGGTGGCCTTCCAGTCCCCTGTAAGCGCTGGTTCTTGGTCGTCTCCGGCATCGTCGTCCATATCGTCGATGTCTTCGATCATGTCGGTTAGATCATCGATAGTGGATACAAAGTGGGTGGTGGGTGGGCGTTGAATTTCTTCGTCATCCGTATCCTAGCCTTCCTGACCATAGTCCGGCCAGGGCTCTCTTGATAAAGAGAGAGACTTTAGCGAATTCAGGATGTCGCCAAAGGGCGAGTGCTGAAAGATGTCCGCGGCAGTGAACTCCATGATCGGTGTCCAATCGGATTCGATTGGCAGGGGCGCGGAAGGTTCGGAGTCCGGAGAGGAGTCCGCCACCTTGGAGTCACGAGCTTCGCGAAGGATAGGATTGGTATTCGGCTCTATCGTCGTAGAGGTAACAGCCCCCAAGGCGGTGTCCAGCCACCCGTCCTCGATCGGCACAGTCGGCTCCGAGCTAAGGGTCGGAGCGGACACTTGTGCGGCCTCCAAGGCACTGTCCGGCGGCAGAACTAGATCATGCCCATCGTGACAGTGCGGCGCGCTTGGTTGTGGCTCGAATCCATCGAAGATCTAGTCTCCGCGGATGTCAGCTGTGTAGTTCAAACTTCCAAATCTGACCTGATGGCCAGGGGCGTAGCTTTCGATCTGCTCCAGATGGCCAAGTGAATCGGCCCGCGGTGCAAAGCCGCCGAATACGAAGATCTGTCCGGGGAGAAAAGTCTCACCCTGGACCGCGTTGTTGTTGATGATCGAAGGAGCCATCGGGCCTATAGGTGATGACACAGAGGAACTCTCAATGAAAGCACCAATGTCGGTGTCAAAACCGGCGGATCTCGAGTAGGGGGTCCCGAACTATGCGTCTAGGCGGATGGTAACAGGAGACAAGGGACACGATGTTTTTACCCAGGTTCGGGCCCTCTCGGTGGAGGTAAAACCCTACTCCTGCTTGATTAATATTGATGATATGGGTAGTACAAGAGTAGATCTACCACGAGATCAAGGAGGCTAAACCCTAGAAGCTAGCCTATGGTAGGATTGTTGTTCGTCCTATGGACTAAAACCCTCCGGTTTATATAGACACCGGAGAGGGCTAGGGTTACACAGAGTCGGTTACAATGGTAGGAGATCTACATATCCGTATCGCCAAGATTGCCTTCCATGCCAAGGAAAGTCCCATCCGGACACGGGACGAAGTCTTCAATCTTGCATCTTCATAGTCTTGCAGTCCGGCCGATGGTGATAGTTCGGCTATCCGGACACCCCCCTAGTTCAGGACTCCCTCACCGGGGTTGTGCATGGTTTAAATATTTTGTGTGATGAAGATAGAGCATAGCCAGGATATATGATTTTGTAGGTAGAACTTTCTTTGGCCATGTTATTTTGAGAAAACATGATTACTTTGTTAGTATGCTTGAAGTATTATTACTCTTATGTCAATATTAAACTTTTGTCTTGAAACTTTTGGACATGGACATTCATGCCACAATAAAGAAAATTACATTGAGAATTATGCTAGGTAGCATTCCACATCAAAAATTCTGTTTTTAGCATTTGCCTACTCGAGGACGAGCAGGAATTAAGCTTGGGGATGCTTGATACGTCTGCAACGTATCTATAATTTTTTTTATTGTTCCATGCTATTATATTATCTGTTTTGGATGTTTAATGGGCTTTATTATACACTTTTATACTATTTGTGGGAGTAACCTATTAACCGAAGGCCCAGTCCAAATTGTTGTTGTTGTTTTGCCTATTTCAGTGTTCCGCAGAAAACGAGTATCAAATGGAGTCCAAATGGAATGAAACCTTCAGGAGAGTAGTTTTTGGAACAAACGCAATCCAGGAGACTTGGAGTGGATGTCAAGGAAGCAACTAGGCGGCCACGAGGCAGGGTGGCGCGCCCAGGGGGTAGGCGCGCCCCCACCCTCATGGGCCCCTTGTGGCTCCCCTGATCGACTTCTTTCACCTATATATACTCATATACCCTGAAAACATCCGAGAGCACCATGAAACCCTATTTCCACTGCCACAAGCCTCTGTAGCCACCAAAAACCAATCAAGACCCTGTTCCGGCACCCTGCTAGAGGGGGGATCCATCACCGGTGGCCATCTTCATCATTCTGGCACTCTCCATGATGAGGAGGGAGTAGTTCACCCTCGGGGCTGAGGGTATGTACCAGTAGCTTTGTGTCTGATCTCTCTCTCTCCCTCTCTCTCTCTCTCGTGTTCTTGATTTGGCACGATCTTGATGTGTCGCGAGCTTTGCTATTATAGTTGGATCTTATGGTGTTTCTCCCCTCTACTCTTTTGTAATGGATTGAGTTTTACCTTTGAAGTTATCTTATAGGATTGAGTCTTTAAGGATTTGAGAACACTTGATGTATTTCTTGCATGTGCTTATCTGTGGTGACAATGGGATATTCACGTGATCTACTTGATGTATGTTCTGGTGATCAACTTGCGGGTTCAGTGACCTTGTGAACTTATGCATAGGGGTTGGCACACGTTTTCATCTTGACTCTCCGGTAGAAACTTTGGGGCACTCTTTGAAGTACTTTGTGTTGGCTTGAATAGATGAATCTGAGATTGTGTGATGCATATCGTATAATCATACCCACGGATACTTGAGGTGACATTGGAGTATCTAGGTGACATTAGGGTTTTGGTTGACTTGTATCTTAAGGTGTTATTCTAGTACGAACTCTAGGATAGATTGAACGGAAAGAGTAGCTTCTTGTTATTTTACTATGGACTCTTGAATAGATCAATTAGAAAGGATAACTTTGAGGTGGTTTCGTACCCTACAATAATCTGTTCGTTTGTTCTCCACTATTAGTGACTTTGGAGTGACTCGTTGTTGCATGTTGAGGGATAGTTATATGATCCAATTATGTTATTATTGTTGAGAGAACTTGCACTAGTGAAAGTATGAACCCTAGGCCTTGTTTCGAAGCATTGCAATACCGTTTGTGCTCACTTTTATCATTAGTTACCTTGCGGTTTTTATAATTTGAGATTACAAAAACCTATATCTACCATCCATATTGCACTTGTATCACCATCTCTTCGCCGAACTAGTGCACCTATACAATTTACCATTGTATTGGGTGTGTTGGGGACACAAGAGACTCTTTGTTATTTGGTTGCAGGGTTGTTTGAGAGAGACCATCTTCATCCTACACCTCCCACGGATTGATAAACCTTAGGTCATCCACTGGAGGGAAATGTGCTACTGTCCTACAAACCTCTGCACTTGGAGGCCCAACAACGTATACAAGGAGAAGGTTGCATAGTAGACATCAGTGCCTGGCAGAACTCGGGGGCTTCATCATCCTGAATCCAGCACCAATCCCCTCTCCACTTTTCCCACCTACTGTGTTGCTGGCCAGAAATATAAACCCAGTTTTCCTTCAACATGATCCGCGACATTCAGCTAATGTTCCCAGAGCGGTGGTTCTTGTTCTCCACCTGTGGAACGAAATAGTGCCTAAAAAATCAACATTGGGGGCCACCCAACAAAATTCTCACACAAATGGGTGAAGATCGCCATGCACGCCATTGCATTAGGCGTGAAATCCAAGAGGTGGAATCCATAGACCACCATCATGACCTCAAAGAAATCTGAGAAGGGTGGGCAAAGGCCGCAGATGAAATACACGCAGAAGAATTTGTATGGATCTGGCGGGTCCTCTTTCCCCTCCGCCAAAACCTTGGGAGTGCCATGCCCCTCCGGGACCTTTCTCCCCCCACAAGTATATATACCTTGCTTGTAGCATGTTCCCGTCTAGCTGCAACAGGTAGAAGACGACATCTCCCCTTCGCTTCTTGTCTAGCTCCGTTGACCTCTTTCTCCCTTCAGCGTCTGCCTCCTTCGCGGCGGCCGTCGGCTTTCCTCTGGTCATAGTCTTCTTCCCCATCTTCCCTGATTGTGGTGGATGAGTGGGAAGGAGATTGGGAAGGTGGGCGGCGGCAGGCTTGGGCGGAGAAGGGAGCGGTTGTTTGGCTTGCGGAGGAAGATGAAGGGGAGGGAGGCAAACAACGAATGGGCAATACCCTTCCGCGTTTACCCTCTTAAGGGGAATGACCTGGGGGAGTGTGCGGCTCTTCAGAAAACCATTTGGCATTAACTATTGCGATCCCACTACCGCACGACCTGCGGTAAATATGCGAAGTGGACGTTGGATTGGCCAGTTATCGAGGCAAATCACTGCAGCCGCAACGCTTTTTTGCCACGTGTATGTGCACTATTTGGGGGCCTAACCCAACGTGCCCAGTGACATGTTTGGCTCAGGCCCGGGGGCTTATGTCGGGGCACACAAACAGGGGTGTATGTTTTCCCCTGACTCGTGTACAGACAAGCATGGCCAACAGGCTCAAGAACAAGATTACAATGCCAAGGTCGGACCAAGCAAGGAGGATCAACTCCTTTGGAAGACTCAATTACAGATCAATAAGGCCAAGGCAAGCCAAAGAAGCAGGATAACACCAAGGAAATAACCTCCCTTGCCGGGTAGGTGAGCCTGGTGAGGTTGGGTTTGCCCCGGAAGCATACTTCTAGACCATCTCGGTAGGCCCTGTCGGGACTTGCGGAGGCAAACTACGCCACAGCTCCACTTCATGAGCAATGCAAGTCACAGGTCAGTGCGGTGTCAAGACCCAAGATGACTAAGTGGCCACTTTTCGCTACATGGCAGCCGCTTCCTACAGCAACACCTCCATATGGCACCCGTCCTGGGACGTGTCAAGCAAGCAGGCGCGAAGCTGGCAAAATAGCCCGGCAAGGGATGCCGGGCACATTGTGATAGCATTGTTTGCTATCTAATCAGTATGCAAAGACTGATTTGCCACTATGGTAACCCCTTGATCTATAAAAGGAGGCCCATGGCAAATGTAAAAAGGGTTCAGTTCCACGAGGTTGCCAAGCTCAGGCCCGCACGTATCTGCACGCACGTAGCCACTTCGCCTGAGGCAACCCTGCCGGGCAAAGTGTGTTGTGTCCAACACCACCTTTTCCACCATCAATCCACCAAAGCAGGAGTAGGGTTTTACGCCTCGCCGGCGGCCTGAACCTGGGTAAAATTGCCCGTGTGATCTCTGTCGCGCGACGCTTCTCCACTCTCTGTGCAACGTCCCCATCCCCCCTGTCGGTGTCAAAACCGGCGGATCTCGGGTAGGGGGTCCCGAATTGTGCGTCTAGGCGGATGGTAATAGGAGATAAGGGACACGATGTTTTTACCCAGGTTCAGGCCCTCTTGATGGAGGTAAAACCCTACGTCCTGCTTGATTAATATTGATGATGTGGGTTACAAGAGTAGATCTACCACGAGATCAAGGAGGCTAAACCCTAGAAGCTAGCCTATGGTATGATTGTTGTTCGTCCTATGGACTAAAGCCATCTGGTTTATATAGACACCAGAGAGGGCTAGGGTTACACAGAGTCGGTTACAATGGTAGGAGATCTACATATCCGTATTGCCAAGCTTGCCTTCCACGCCAAGGAAAGTCTCATCCGGACACGGGACGAAGTCTTCAATCTTGTATCTTCATAGTCTTGGAGTCCGGACGATGATGATAGTTCGGCTATCCGGACACCCCCTAGTCCGGAACTCCCTCAGTAGCCCCTGAACCAGGCTTCAATGACGACGAGTCCGGCGCGCATGTTGTCTTCGGCATTGCAAGGCGGGTTCCTCCTCCGAATAATTTATAGAAGATTGTGAACACCAGGATAGTGTCCGGCTCTGCAAAATAAATTCCACATACAACCGTAGAGAGAATAATATTACACAAGTTCAATCTGCTGGCGTAACGTCACACCACTACCAAGCCTTCAAATTGTTTTTATTGTTCCATCTCAGCGCGTTTAGCGAGGCGGTTTCCTTGGCACGTCTTGTCGAAGCAGAGATCGTGTTCCCCTTATTCCGGGATTCCCATCAATACGGACGTGGGTAACCCAACCGCGCCATCAATCGCGACGCTTGGGGGATAAGCGAGTTTTACCAGGCCGGTGGGGACGCGTGTTTCCGTCCGCCCATATAAGGGGATAAAGATCCAACCTTTTTACCTGCGCCTTCTTCCTCATTGGCTTATCCATCTCTGCGAACTCGAGCTCTAGCACCCAAGCCCGCACATCTCACCTCAACCTTCTCCAAACATGTCCGGAGCGGGAGGCAAGTGGATGGCCTCCTCCGTCACGGAGGGGCATATCCAGAAGCTGCGCAGCGCCGGATACTTGTCCAGCGACATCGCGCATCGGCTCCTCGACGAGGGAGAGCTCATCCCCACACCTAGGCCCCATGAGAGGGTAGTATTCCTTCCCCATTTCCTCCGCGGACTGGGCTTCCCACTTCATCCCTTTGTCCGGGGGCTCATGTTCTACTACGGCCTAGATTTCCATGATCTGGCCCCGAATTTTATCCTCAACATCTTGGCGTTTATCGTCGTGTGCGAGGCCTTCCTCTGCATCCAGCCCCACTTAGGCTTGTGCTCAAGACCTTCAGTGTCAAGCCGAAGTTTGTGAAGGGCAGCCAAGCGGAGTGCAGAGGCGCCATGGTGGGCAGGATGTCCCACGTTACGTGGCTGGAGGGTACTTTCGTGGAAACCATTAAGGGGTGGCAATCGGGGTGGTTCTACATCACCGAGCCACGTGATCCCGAATGGGCAGTGGCCCCCGAATTCAGATCCGGCATCCCCACACGGCTCACCTCCTGGAAAGAGAGCGGCCGGATTTGGGGCGATTCGGAGGAGTTGACCGGACTCCAAGCCTGCGTCCAAAAGCTGGTGGACAAGAAGCTCAAGCTTGTCAACGTAGTCCAGGTCATGCTCATCTGCCAGATTCTCCTGTGCCAACGACGGGGCTTCAATATGTGGGAGTTCGATCCGGCACAGCACCAGACTTTAAATGGGCTCTTCGACACTACGTACGAAGAGGTCTGGAAGGTGCTGTTCAAGGGCGCCGAGGCTCCCGCATCCGCTACCGAAGATCGCGGATTCAGCTCGCAGCGTCCAGCTGACGAGGTAAGTGATACTGTCCTTTACGGGACGCTTGTTATTCATAGTTTGACTCTATGCGGGATCTAAACTCCCTTTCCTTTGACAGGACTGGCTGAAGAAGGCCGCACAGGCTATCTGTCCGGCCCCATTGCCAGAGGACCCAGCTGACGCCCGCCTAACGGGGCTGCTGGCTCTGGCACCCCACGTGGTGCCGGAGAAGAAGGCCAAGAAGAAGGCCACGGGGACTCGGAAGAGTTCCCGTTTTCAGGTGCTATCGGACGATGAATCTGAGGCCGACTCCTCCCACCAAGGCGAGGAGGAGGAGAAGAAAGCCTCTCCCCCAGCGGGGGGGGGGGGGAAGAAAAGGAAGGCCTCCCCAACAAGGGAGGCCGAAGGGTCCAAGAGGGGAAGAACTCTTCCCCCGGGCTGTTCGGCCAACGCCAGTGACGACGACGAGGACTGGCCTCCAAGGGCCAAGCCTCTGGCGAGATCGTAAGTATCCGTACTCCCGAATAACTTCAAGGTTTTCGTTTTCCGCCACATTATGTCTTTCTAATGCCGCATACAACCCTGCAGTCCGCCTAAGGATGATCTCCCCACTTCGTCGAGCGGGTCCTTAGGGGCGTCGGATATGGATTCTCTTCCGACTGCCTCCACCCCCGTGATGTGGACGATGCCGAGGTGAGATCCCAGGAAGGGACCCACCAGGAGGAGAGGGCCCCGGAGGTGTCGCAGGACAACCTCCCGGACTTTGCACCGAACTCAGCCCCGGAACCCATAGTGGCTCCGGAGTCCGGCGGGCGACCCCTTCGGAAGAAGGGCAAGACCGTGACGCCGGCTGCCTCCGTCCAACCGGAGGTGCCGGATAATTTGCTGGAGGCGCTCAACGGCGCCTCCATCGAAGAGGAACACCGCACTATTATGAGTGCGGTGATTCAGAAGGTTCAGCTCGCCAAGAGCGGGCTGACCGAAGCCTGCAGCAGCCTTCTAACAGGCTTTGAGGTAAGAATTTCAATATATGTAAAATGGTACCGCATAGACAGTAGCCCCTGATGCTCAGTTCGGTGTTCGGAAAGAAAAGCCGGACTGAGGATCTTTTAGAAAGATAATCGCAGGAGTCATGAAAATATGTCAATATGGGATTGCCGGCTGTGCTGCTGACCTCTGCCGCACTGACTACGGAGGTCAAAACTTTGAAGGAAAACCTCGAGCGGTCCGAGAACGAGCTCGGCCATGCCAAGTAGCAGCTCGAGGAAAAAGAAGGTGAGTGATACCTTATGAAAATTGTACCTTACAGAAAAGGATTTTGGTTGCAAGAAAAATGACAAGGATAATTGGGGTATTGCAGGGGCCACTAACGAGGTGGCGACCCTGAAGGAGGCGGTGGCCGCGGCCGAACGCAATGCGGCTGCGGAGCGCACCGAGCGAGAGAAACAGGAGGCGCGGGTGGCGGAGGTACAGCAAGAGCTCCAGGATCTCGTGGGGAAACATGAGAGCCTGGAGCGTGACTCGAAGACTCGAGAGTCTGAGCTTGCAACGGCTCTTGAGAGTGCCAAAGCCGCTAAGGCCGAAGCCTACAAGGCCCTCAGGAGATAGAAGCGGTGAAGAAAATAGCAGCGGGTAAGGCATTTTTCATGCAAAGTAAGTATGTGAGTGTTAATTACCTGTCGCTTACCCAAATTCGAAGCTCTCCAGGAGCGTCCGCGGATCTTCCCCGCAGCATGTCCGATGCTGCCGCATTCTACCGGGCCGAGGAGGGGAGCTCAACGGAGAAGGTCTTCTGGTCTCAGTATGCTGAGGCCGGTCATCCGGTGCCCCTTAGCGACCAGCTGAAGCAGCTGGTCGAGCTCCACAAGGCGGCCGAACAGGCCATGAAGGGCCTCATAGTTCGGCTGTGGCCTAAAGAGGCTATGCCTGGGAGCTACTTCGGCCTGGTGCGGCGGCTGGTGGATGCGTGCCCGTGGGTTGAAGTTATCAAGCACTCTGCCTTTATCGAGGGTGTGCGTCGGGCCCTTGCCCGCGCAAAGGTGCACTGGGGCAAGATGGATGCCCAGAAGCTTGTGACGGACCCCCCACCAGAGGGCAAGGAGCATCGCACGCCCGAGATGTATTATAGGAGTGTGCTGAAGGGCGCCCGCACTATTGCTGGTGAGTGCTCCAAAGATGTAATATTTGAGTAGACTCGCAGTTTGTTATCCTGTGCGCTGAAAACTTGGTTCATATGCGCTAAGCAACGCTTGTTAATTTAAAATATTACCTTCTGTGTGGCTGTTTATCAAATCTGAGAGATGGCAAGTCGTCGGCTTCAGCCCCCATGCCACGAGTGCTGGGGTGTTCGGGATAAACTCGAGCGTTCTTGTTCCCATTTTTGGGTCCATCTAGGGAGGCGCTCAACACAACGAACAAGGCAACCGGACTTATAATGCTTGAACACTCTCACTTAGCCATAGAATTCTATAATTTTAAATTTCGGTGAAGCCCCTAGTTTCCGGAAGGCCGAATTTGGGGCGCTATCCACGCCTTGGTCGGACAGAATCCGGCTCCTCGCTCGAAGCGGCATAAGTCTTTAGGGACTCGCAAAGAACCTCTCAAACAGCGACCAGCTCTCGCCTCATCATGACGGTCAGTTTTAGCTTTCTCCACTGAGGCGTTAACCCATCTCAATTGGGGCGCAATCGCAGTGGTTCTCCCAGTGCTACCTTAGCCGATAAAACGGAACGTAAGGTACCAAAACATGGGAGCCGAGCAAACCCAACTATTGACCCAAGAACATGATTCGGAGCCGATGCATATAATGCTATAAGTTCGGGGTGCCGCACTTGTGAAAGTGTTCGGACTTATCACACCATAACGCGGGAAACATAAGCCCCTGGTGTATTTAGCCGTACCAAAATGTACGGATGCAACATGTCATAGATGAACATATGTGTAAGAAAGAAATGCAATTGGAAGCAAAAATGTGCTGCATTGCTTTATTCAAATAAAAACTGATGTAAGTGCAGGACGATACAAGTGGTGCGGTAAGCAACAGATGGGACTGTTTAACATGTCCCCCTCCAGGGGTAGGCTACGAAATAATGCATAAAACAGATTTAATGCTCATAATGGAGACCACCTGGATTTTCATTGTAGCCTTGCTCCTTCCCTGGCTGTTGTATCGTGGGTTCGGCATGTTTGCTGCCAGACAGGGCCTCTGACGAACGGAGTCCTGTAGGTAAAAAATAAAAGGAAAAGAAAAAGAAACGACACACTTAAGAGCCCCTGATGCGGTTGAGCCGCAGTTTGGCCTTATCATGGTCGAGCCCCTTGCCCCATGCCCATGGTATCTTCAGAGTGTAATGGAGTACGCGAAGGGTCTATCTTAATGTTTTACAGGGGCTGGGGTTGGGGCCGCACTGCTACGCGTGCTCGGAACGTGCCAGGTGGTCGTGTTGTAGGTTACTCCGGGCACGCTTAGCTGTGTCCGGCCGCATGGCAGCCGGACTCGAGAATTGCCTTAAAAGGCTGCTTTGTACTTCCGCCGCAAGAGCCGATGTATGTTCCTCCGTTCGGAGGGAGCGTTCAGTGTTTCCGTTGACCGTGATGACTCCTCTAGGGCCTGGCATCTTGAGCTTGAGGTATGCGTAGTGCGGCACCGCATTGAACTTTGCGAACGCGGTACGTCCGAGCAAGGCATGATAGCCGCTGCGGAACGGGACTATGTCGAAGATTAACTCCTCGCTTCGGAAGTTATCCGGGGATCCGAAGACCACTTCCAGTGTAACTGAGCCTGTACAATTGGCTTCTACACATGGTATGACGCCTTTAAAGGTCGTCTTGGTAGGTTTAATCCATGAGGGGTCTATGCCCATTTTGTGCACCGTGTCCTGATAAAGCAGGTTTAGGATGCTACCGCCGTCCATCAGGACTCTGGTGAGATGAAATCCATCGACGATTGGGTCTAGAACCAATGCGGCGAACCCACCATGGTGAATGCTGGTGGGGTGGTCCCTTCGGTCAAAGGTGATCGGGCAAGAGGACCATGGATTGAACTTCGGGGCAACTGGCTCCATCGCGTATACATCCCTGAGTGCACGCTTCCGCTCCCTTTTGGGTATGTGCGTGGCATATATCATGTTCACCGTCCGCACCTGTGGGGGGAAACCTTTCTGTCCTCTATTGTTCGGCGGTCGGGTCTCTTCCTCGTCGTCGCTATGTAGCCCCTTGTCGCTGTTTTCGACAATTAACTTGCCTGCCCGCTTGAACACCCAACAGTCCCTATTGGTGTGGTTAGCTAGCTTTTCAGGGGTGCCATATATCTGGCACAAGAGGTCGAGAATTCGGTCCAAATTGGATGGACCCTGAGTTGTTCTTTTGAATGGCTTTTTCCGTTGACCGCGTTTAGAGCCTCTGAATCCGGCATTGACTGTCGTATCCTCACTGTTATCGCCGTTAATGCGGCGTTTGTTTTTGTTGCAACGCGACCTGCCACTACGGTCCTTGATATCCGGACTGCCAGAATTTTTGTTGAGGTTGTTGCTACGTGCTAGCCAGCTATCCTTACCCGCATAGAAGCGGGTCATGAGTGATGTAAGGGCTGCCATGGATTTCGGCTTTTCCTGTCCCAGGTGCCGGGCAAGCCACTCGTCGCGGATGTTATGCTTGAAGGCCGCGAGGGCCTCGCCATCCGGATAGTCGACGATTTGGTTTTTCTTGGTTAAGAACCGTGTCCAGAATTGTCTGGCCGATTCGTCTGGCTGCTGAATTATGTGGCTTAGGTCATCTGCATCTGGTGTTTGCACGTACGTGCCTTGGAAGTTATCGAGGAATGCGGCTTCCAGGTCCTCCCAACTCCTGATTGACTCTGCTGGAAAGCTGTTAAGCCAGTGCCGGGCTGGTCCTTTAAGTTTGAGTGGGAGATATTTGATGGCGTGGAGATCGTCTCCGCGGGCCATGTGGATGTGGAGGAGATAGTCCTCGATGCAAACCGCGGGGTCTGTTGTTCCATCATAAGATTCAATATTGACGGGTTTAAACCCTTCTGGGATTTGATGATCCGTTACCTCATCTGTGAAGCACAGTGGGTGTGCGGCGCCTCTGTACTGGGCGATATCGCTACGGAGCTCAAAACAGCTTTGTATGTTGTGTTCGGCCCGGCCGGACTTACTGTGTCCGGGGTGACGGTGATCGTCACGTATCGTGGGGCACCCACGTGATCCATAGATCGATCTTGATTGTCTTGCCTTATCCTCCAATATGTCTCGCAGGTCCGGAGTGTTCCCCTGTGGCCTTGTGCTTTTCGAGCGATGCCGGGGTACGGGTCTAGTGAAGGGCCTTAAGGCCTCTCTGTCGCGACCACGGGGTGGTCGATCGGCCGTATTGTCTCCTGGTGAAGCGGGATCATATGCCTCCACCTCTAATCGGGGGAGCAGCTTACGTTTGGGGTAGCTTTTGGAGGGGCGTTCGAGTTCATGCTCTTCGGCCGCGAGGACTTCGGTCCATCTGTCGGCTAGCAGATCTTGATCAGCTCTAAGCTGCTGCTGTTTTTCTTGAGGCTGTTTGCCGTGGCCATGAGCCTGTGTTTGAAACGCTCCTGTTCGACGGGATCCTCAGGTACGACGAATTCGTTGTCGTCGAGGCTTGCCTTGTCTCCAGAGGGAGGCATATAGTCCTCTACCTCTTCTTCGGCCACTCTCTCATGAGGGCTGGCGTCCCCCTCCTCCTGTGCTGGATCTTGCTGGAGTGGGTTGTCTTCGGCGCTATCCGGTGTATTATTGTCTCCGGTGCCAGAATCCTCATTCTTGCTATGGCGGGATTTAGAGCGGCGCCACTGACGTTGGCGCTTGGGCTGTTTCTTGGAGGGGTCATCCTCCGCTATTCCTTCGCTGTTCCCATCCTTTGGGATATCCACCATGTATATGTCGTATGAAGAGGTGGCTTTCCAGTGCCCGGTGGGCGCTGGTTCTTGATCGTCTCCGGCATCGTCGTCCATACCGTCGATGTCCTCAGAGTCATAATCTAGCATGTCGGTTAGATCGTCGACAGACCAAGTGGGTGGTGGGTGGGCTCTGAATTTCTTTGTTGTCCGCATCCCAACCGTCCTGGCCGCAGTCCGGCCAGGCCTCTCCTGATAACGAGAGGTACTTTAGCAAACTCAAGATGTCGCCAAAAGGTGAGTGTTGAAATATGTCCGCCACGGTGAACTCCATGATCGGCGCCCAATCGGCTTCGACTGGAGGGGGCGCGGGAGGTCCGGAGTCTGGCAGGGAGTCCGGCACCTCGGAGTCACGAGCTTCATGGGGGACAAGATAGGTGTTCGGCTCTATCGCCGTAGAGGTTGCAGCCCCCGAGGCGGTGTCTAGGCATCCATCCTCGATCTGCGGAGCTGGCTCCGAATTGTAGGTCGGAGTGGTTTCGAGTGCGGCCTCCAGGGTACTGTCCGGCTGCAGAGCTAAATCATGCCCATCGTGACAGTTCGGCACGCTCGGCTGTGGCTCGAATCCATCGAGGATCAAGTCCCCGCGGATATCAGCCGTGAAGTTCAAACTTCCAAATCTGACCTGACGGCCAGGGGCGTAGCCTTCGATCTGCTCCAGCTGGCCAAGCGAATTGGCCGCAGTGCGAAGCCGCCGAATACGAAGATCTGTCCGGGGAGGAAGGTCTCACCCTGGACTGCATCGTCGTTGATGATCGAAGAAGCCATCGAGCCTATCGGTGACGGCACAGAGGAACTCTTAATGAAAGCACCAATGTCGGTGTCAAAACCGGCGGATCTCGGGTAGGGGGTCCCGAACTGTGCGTCTAGGCGGATGGTAATAGGAGACGAGGGAAACGATGTTTTTACCCAGGTTCGGGCCCTCTTGATGGAGGTAAAACCCTACGTCCTGCTTGATTAATATTGATGATGTGGGTTACAAGAGTAGATCTACCACGAGATCAAGGAGGCTAAACCCTAGAAGCTAGCCTATGGTATGATTGTTGTTCATCCTATGGACTAAAGCCATCCGGTTTATATAGACACCGGAGAGGGCTAGGGTTACACAGAGTCGGTTACAATGGTAGGAGATCTACATATCCGTATCGCCAAGCTTGCCTTCCACGCCAAGGAAAGTCCCATCCGGACACGGGACGAAGTCTTCAATCTTGTATCTTCATAGTCTTGGAGTCTGGCCGATGATGATAGTTCAGCTATCCGGACACCCCCTAGTCCGGAACTCCCTCACCCCCGCCGAACCAAAAGGGGCTCGTAGCCTCATAGGTGGCCGTGGTTTCCCACGACACAAGCCGATAGGTTTGAATTGGAGGGACCAAGTTCAAGACAGAGTAAAAAATTTGCCATCTCAGCTCACTTAGTAAACGAAATCTCACAAAGATTTGCAAGGAATTGGCAGAAAGATTTGCAATGAATTAAACACAGAAAAGAGATCTAGATGAAGTTTTTTTGGGGGGGGGTTAGAGGGGGACAAAATACCAAGAAACACACAGTGAATGAGCAAAGGAACACTAGAGAACTTCATCTAGAGAGGGGGTCAGCGACAATGTCACCTATGTTAGAGTATATTGACTGAGGAGTCAAGTGATAGCACTTGATCGTAGGTCATACTCATCTTTAAGCTCAAAATGGGGTTACCATTTTTCGTTTAAGCATTTTGATGTATTCACATCTTGTTGAGTTGCTTTGCCTCATGTCTTGGAGCAAAGCTTCTCTAAGATGGAATGACATACCTTGGGTTGTGGTGTTGATCTTGATCATGTAGTTGAACTTGTGTTGGATGCTCAAGGTTGATGTTGTCCATCAAGAGTTCGGAGCACCACTAGTAACTTGAGTTCATCTTCCTACATGGGTTAGTCTTGTAAGGAAGAGCACTTCTGTATCAAAAATGACAAACATGAAACTTGATACCAGATGAACTTTGATATAGTGAGGTTGTCAAAGGATATGTCGACTGAGTTCATGCTTCCTTGTGTTCAACAACCATATCATAGAGACTTGGTGATGTAGACATTGCTCAAAATGTGAGTGACTTGCAATCCCATAGATTTGGGTTCATCCAAGTACCTACAAGGGTTAGATAACATGCAAGGGTACAAGTAGAGATCCAAGACATATGATCATCATCATAAGAGAAATATCAAGGATTAATCATAAAAGGCTCATGCATTGCATGTATCCAAATGGAGTTTCTGCTCCAAGTTTGAGGCATCAATGATATTCAATTCACCTCTAAAACAGCAAAATACTTTCTCATCAAGTGGTTTAGTGAATATATCCGCCAGTTGCTTATCGATACGACCATGCTTAAGATTGATGTCTCCTTTAGCAACATGATCTCGAAAGAAATGATGACGAACTTCAATATGCTTAGTTCGAGAATGTTGCACGGGCTTGTGACCATTCTTAATAGCACTTTCATTGTCACAAAGCAATGGAACATGTCTCACATGTATCCCATAATCCTTAAGGGTTTGGGTCATCCAAAGTAATTGAACACAACATGATCCGGCTACAATGTATTCTACTTCGGCAGTAGATAAGGATACCGAGTTTTGTTACTTGGAGGACCAGGACATAAGAGATCTGCCAAGAAATTGACAAGTACCCGAAGTGAAATTTCTATCAACCTTGTCACCGGCATAGTCCGAATCAGAGTAGCCAACAAGATCAAAAGATGACCTCTTAGGGTACCAAATGCCAAAGTTTGGTGTATGAATTAAGTATCTCACTATCCTTTTTGTAGCCTTAAGATGACATTCTTTAGGTCCGCTTGATATCATGCACACACTTAGCAAAATATCGGGACGGGAGGCACATAGCTTTGGAAACAGTGGGCTTGAGAAAACAGGGTTAGATAACACAAGAACACTCCTAATAAAGCAATTTCAGAAAAACCACGAAGTTACCAATACTGGGATGACATGTAATGGGTGAGTACTTAGTACTTCCTTTAGATATAGACATGTCCCCAAAGATTTAAAGATGTGCAATGAATTCCAAAGATTTTTCTCCCCTAGACATGGACTCTTTCTCCCCCTGAATCTGATATTGGATAGTGGGAGAGGGTAGGGTGAGAGAAAATCAACGCAAGAAAGGGTAATATTAACCATAATCAGAGCAAGAAGAATATTAGCAATAGCTAAGATCAAGCATATCGGCATGTCTTTCCCCTCTTAAAGACATGTGACTTCTCTCCTCTTTGTTGCCCAGCATCTGGAAGAGCTTAGATGTGCTCATATGATAAGCTTTGATGTGCTCTCTCCCCCTTTGACATTAATTTCCAAGAAGGGTACTTCTGGAGCATGAGTCAAGTAGGTGTGGTCTTGGATAATCACTACAAGGTAGTGAATAGCTTATGATGCTCATAGAGGAAATAATCATTGAGTGGAGTTGAAGAAAATATCTAGAAAGAAATGGCAAAACATTTTCTCGAAGTTGAAATAGGTGATGTCGATGCTTTTCCATCGGTGGCTCCGAAATGACAGTCACAGAAGGTACTTATCGATGTAACCGAGTTAGTTCATGTCGGTTGTACTGATGAACTATTCACAAGGAGACCTTGTATTCGGTCAAGCCGATAGGTTTGAATCAGAGAGACCGAGTGTCGGTGTCAAAACCGGTGGATCTCGGGTAGGGGGTCCCGAACTGGGCTTCTAAGGCTAATGGTAACAGGAGGCGGGGGACACAATGTTTACCCAGGATCGGGCCCTCTCTATGGAGGTAATACCCTACTTCCTGCTTGATTGATCTTGATGAATATGAGTATTACAAGAGTTGATCTACCTCGAGATTGTAATGGCTAAACCCTAGAAGTCTAGCCTATGATTATGATTGTTGTTCTACGGACTAAACCTCCGGTTTATATAGACACCGGAGGGGGCTAGGGTTCCACAAAGTCGGTTACAGAGAAAGGAATCTACATATCCGAATCGCCAAGCTTGCCTTCCGTGCAGAGGAGAGTCCCATCCGGACACGGGAAGAAATCTTCTATGTTGTATCTTCATAGCCCAATAGTCCGGCCCAAGTATATAGTTCGGCTGTCCGAGGACCCCTTAGTCCAGGACTCCCTCAGTAGCCCCTGAACCAAGCTTCAATGACGATGAGTCCAGCGCGCCGATTGTCATCGGCATTACAAGGCAGGTTCCGTCTCTGAATACTTGAAAGTAGATTTCGAACACAAGAATCGTGTCCGGTTCTGCAAGACAAGTTCCACACACAACCGTAGAGAGTATAATATATCACGAATCCACTCAGCTGGCAATTTTGGTAGCATGACATTATGTCATCACCCGGCCATTATTCTGAATTGTTTTCTAACCTTCCACTCCATGTTTCGGGAGGCGGTTTTCATTGGCACGTCTTGTCAAAGCAGAGATCGTGTCCTCTTATTGCGGGATTTCCATCAACACGGGCGTGGGTAACCCAACTGTTCCATTGGTATGATTCCTTGGGAATAGGCATGTTTTAAGGTCGCGAAGGGGACGTTTGATATTCATCGCCTTTATAAAGGGGCTAAGGCCTGTCCTTTTCCTTCCATGCTAGTTCTTTCCTCCACCTCCCACCTCAAGTTCCAACACCAAAGGGTCAATTCAGTCGCTTCGAGCTTCCAGCCATGTCCGGATACAGCCCTCAAGGCCGGTGGATGGCCTCTTCTGTCACAGAGGTGGATATCTTGAAGCTCAGGGAGGCAAGATACTTGACTGCGGAAATCCTCCATAGGCTTCCTGCTCAAGGGCAGGTTATTCCTACTCCCATATCCAATGAGAGGGTCGTGTTTATCTCTCATTTCCTCCAGGGGCTTGGGTTTGCTCTTCATCCCTTCGTTCGAGGGATCATGTTTTATTATGGACTAGATTTCCATGATCTAGCTCCAGACTCCTTCCTCCACATCTCGGTGTTCATCATCACGTGTGAGGCCTTCCTCCGTATTTCCCCACACTTCAGCTTATGGCTTAAGACCTTTAACGTGAAGCCAAAGGAAATCGACGGGAAACAAGCGGAGTGCGGAGGTGCTTCAATAAGAAAACTCACCAGTTCTCCTTGTCCAAAGGGCTCCTTCGCAGAATATTCTGACCTATGGCAACGGGAGTGGTTTTACATTACCGAACCCCGTGGTAAAAAGTGGGTAGCTACACCTGTGTTTTGATCTGGCCCTCCACTTCAGCTTGCATCGTGGGTCAACAAGGGGCTGGACTGGGGTTCTACTGACGAAGTGCAAACATTGCAAAGTCACATTCGGAGCCTCATTAAAAAAGGCACCGGTCTCACTAATGTCATCCAAGTAATGCTAGTCCGCCGGATCCTTCCATACCAGCGGCGTCCTCTCTGTATGTGGGAGTTCAATCCGGAAGGTCCTTGGACCCTTCAGCACTTCTTCGGCACAATGCTCAGAGGGATGTGGAATTTATTCTTTGACGCACGAAAATAGTGGCCGGATACTACAGAAGACCTCGGTCTTGACTGCAATCATCCAGATACTTCGGTAAGTATTTGACTCCCGAACACAGTTTAGTCAAATCACTCATAGCAATGTACTGATAAAACCCTACTCGGCCAGGGCTGGCTAAAGAAGGCGGAGAGAATTAGGTGTTCGGCTCCACTTCCCGAAGACTCTGTCGATCCGGTGTTAACAACGATGCTGGCTCCGGCGCCATATCAAGTGCCGGTGGGGGAAGGTAAGGAGGAGAACGAAGAGGCCCAAGGTGGCCTCCATTCTAGAGGCACACCGGGCAATTTGTCCAGGGAGATTGGAACTTCCACTCCCAAAGGTGGAAGGAAAGGGCAAACTGACATCCCTTCTCCTCATGGGAAGAAGAGGACCGCCTCCGAAGACTCAAAGAGAGAAGCTTCTAAGCGGGGGAAGGTATCCCAGTCAGGGGGCGACGTTGACATACAGTCACTCTGCAAAGATAGGCCCTCGGCCAGATGGTAAGTGAACCAGGGTGTTTTACACATATCCCATTCTTTCCCGGCTGTGAGGGTAACACTTAAAATATATGTTTGTAGTTCGATACGCAGCCCTCCTCAACAATCCTCCTCTTCGGGGATCTTCTTTCGAAGATGATGGAGAGCGAGACGCCTCCACAGATCTCCCTGCCTGATAAGGCAAACGATACCGAGGTGTCATCCTGGAGGATTTTTCCTGATCAACAAGTGGTGCGGGGGGGCGTGAAGGCCGGGCCTGAAGGTAATGCTTCGGCCGCCAGTCCGGGGTGTGTGGCCCGCACAGGGACTAGCAACAAAAGTCCCGAAATATCGAAGTTCCGAGGGACAACGCCACCTGTTCCGGATCCGGAGGCGCTGGATACATTGATGGACATATTGCAACATGCGTCCGTCTTAGAGGAACATCGTACCTTGATGGGTACGGTGGTCGAAAGAGTTCGGTCCGTGAAAATAGGATTGAATGAAGCCTTTACGAGCCTACTAAGAGGTTTCGAGGCACATAGTGTAATTTCATTTATGTTAGAAATGCGAATTGCACCTGTGTATAGATAGTAGCCCCTGAGACTCGGGTTGACATCCAAAGGGATGCGATCAGAGAACCAAAAATATATGCCCAAGAAATGATCTGACTAATTGAAACACAGGTTGTTACATTTGTGGCGACTACCCAAGCTATAGAGGTAGCACATCTGAAGCAAAAAGTTGATGTGGCAGATGATGACATCACGCTTATTAACAGGCGGCTCGACGAGGTGCAGGTTATGTCTTTGGGGCCTTCAGTACATGCTAGCATTATGAAATGAGCATGACACTGATAATTTGTATATGCATAACTACAGATACTGCCGCCGCAGTTGAGACCCTTTGGGCGGAACTTGCCTGGGCCAACGAGCAAGCCGGGATGAGTAACGCGGCTGCCGAAAAGGTAGCCGCCGAATTAACGGCCAAGAAGACTGCTCGGCGTCAGTGCGAGGAGAGAATATCTACTATGGCGCTTGAGCCGAAGGATGCCACTAGCCGATGTCAAGTTATTGAGAAAGATAACAAAGCCAAAGTGGCCGATCTTGACAAGGCCTTACAAGAGGCCAAGGAAGCCCGGTCTGAGTCAAGAGCAGCTCGGGAGGAGATCACACAAGCCGGACAGATCGCGGCCGGTAAGCCCTTTTTATTGCAAACTAAGTTTGGCGATCCGAAGTATGCTCCGCTTAATCAACTATGGAGTTCTCCAGACGCCTTTATGGACCTGCGGAAGAGTGTTGCCGATGTGAATCAGTTTTTCCACGCGCAAGAAGGACATGCGACGGAAAAGCTATTTTGGTCACAATTTGACACGCCAAAGCGTCCACTGTTGAACGAACAGATGGCCCAATGGGCCGAGCTCCACAAGATGTCCGGAACTGCCATGAAGGACGTCATAGCCCGGTTGTGGCCAACTGAGCCCATTCCAGATAGTTATTTCGGTTTGGTGCAGCAACTTGTTAATGCGGTGCCGTGTATCGACGTTGTTAAGCGGTCAACATGCATAGAAGGTGCACGGATGACCCGTCCCCATGTCAAGACATATTGGGTGAAGATGAAGGCCACTGATATTGCAGCGCAGAGTCCACCCGAAGGCAAGGACCCTAACATGCTAGAACATTACTTTGAAGATGTCCTAGAAGGTGCCCGCTTAATAGAGGATCAGTGCTCGAAAGATATTATGTTCGAGTGAATTGTATCGAAATTGTAATAACAATATTATGATATATTTAAGGCTATGTTTTTATACTTTTTGCCCGAAAAGTTTTGGTGCCTCCTATGCGGCCCTCTTTTTTTATATAATCTGAAAGTTTGTAGTCGTCGGCTTCAGCCCCCTCGCGTTTAACACGGGGGTGTTCGGAAAAGCACTTGATCACACTTGACCCAATGTCTTGGTCTGTTAAGGAGGTGTTAGTGCGGCGAACTAGGCAATCGGACTATAGGGCTTTAACACTTTCACTTAGCCATAGAGTTTGATGCTGGGGCTACTATATAGCCCCTGGTATGTCCGCGGTTATCCGAATACGGTGCATTTACATACGTGACCGGAAAAACGGTCCTTCGTTAATGCGGAAGGAATCGCGAAGATTCTGCTTAGTCATCGAGTGGTTGACCAGCTCTCGCCGCATCATGACAGTCAGTTTTCAGCTTTCTCTACTGAGGTGCTCATCCGGATGAACCAGGACACAATCGCAGTAGTTCTCCCTTTACTACCCTAGCCGATATAGCGGAACATAAGGTAGTAAGCATAGGAGCCGGGCAGCCCACCTATTGACCAAAGACATGATTCGGAGCTGATGCATATAAGGCCAAACTCGCGACGCCGAACACTCCCTATAGGTGTTCGGACTTTACAATATACACCGGGCTGAATACAGCCCCTGGTGATAGACCCTGGTGTCAAGGCACGTGTGGCAATCCGACGTGGGGAAAGAGCACAGGTGGTGAGAGCAGAATCTCAAAACACAATACGAACCAAGCTGCTTCTAGAACATCCACTTTAGTACGGCGAGCTGTATATTTATAGGTAATGCCGATATCTTTCTTGGACATTTTACACGCCAGGAAAATATAAAACAAAGAGAGATAAAAAAAGGTTTACACAGGGTCTTAATCTAAAAAAGAAACCTTAATGCGGGGCCCTGCTGCACGTCTGCGCCTTTTTCTCCATTGTGAGGTGTCCTTGAAGGGTATAGTGTGGTGGCCATCTGTAAAAAGGAGAAAAAACCAGGAAAAAGAATCTGGTGTGGCCGTAAGCAAAGCTGGTTCGTTTTAATGAACCGTGAAATATAACTTGTGGAGTCCGAATAGGGTCGAGCCGAACTATGGAACTTTTGTGTGCAGTGTGCCCCCATCGCCATCCAAGGAGTTTTGAGTGTATATTTATGTATATGTGGCACGTGTGCTATCTCCTTATGGGGCAGTCGATGGGGGCGTAGCTGCTAATCGAGCTCGGTTTTAGTTGAGCTTCCGCACTGAGGTGTGCGCTGGACATGTTTAGCTTTGTCTGCGGTCTTAATGACCGATGAGCTGCTCGGCTTGAATAGGCCGTTTTGTCTTCCGACTGCTAGAGCCGCCGTGTATTCTTCTGTATGAAGAGAGCACTCCGTATTTCCGCTAACCGTAATGACACCACGTGGTCCAGGCATTTTGAGTTTTAGATAAGCATAATGCGGGACTGCATTAAAACGAGCAAAGGCCGTTCTTCCGAGTAGTGCATGATAGCCACTTCGGAACGGAGCAATGTCGAAGATTAGTTCTTCACTTCGAAAGTTGTCGGGGGAGCCGAATACAACATCCAATGTTAGAGAGCCCATGCAGCAGGCTTTTAGGCCCGATATAACTCCTTTAAAGGTAGTGCTGCTTGGCTTGATTCTTGACGGGCCTATCCCCATCTTGCGGATGGTGTCCTGATATATCAGATTGAGACTACTGTCACCGTCCATAAGGACTCAAGTAAGGTGGTATCCATCGATTATTGGGTCGAGCACTAGGGCAGCCAAACCCCCATGATGGATACTAGTCGGATGATCCCTGCGATCAAAGGTGATCGGACAGGCCGACCATGGGTTGAATTTGGGGGCGACGGGCTCAACGGCATAGACATCTCGAAGTGCGCGCTTGCGCTCCCTCTTTGGGATATGAGTGACATAGATCATGTTCAATGGTTATATCTCCGGTGGAAATTTCTTCTGTCCCCTCATGTTCGGCTGGCTAGATTCATCCTCGTCTTCGCTCTGAGGTCCCTTCCCTTTGTGTTCGGTGTTGAGTTTGCCAGCCTACTTGAAGACCCAACATTCTCTGTTGGTATGATTGGCTAGTTTATCAGGAGTGACGTGGATCTGGCAGGGCATGTCAAGGATTTTATCCAGGCTGGATGGGCCGTCTTTGTTGCCTTTGAATGGCTTCTTCCATTGATCGGGTCTGGAGCCCCTGAATCCGGTGTTTACCGCTGTATTGTCTGGGCATTCTTCATTGTTCCAACGTTTGTTTTTGTTGCGTTGTGGTTTTCCATTGCCATCCCTAACTTCCGATGTGTCGGGGTCACTGGTGCTGCTACGAGCTAGCCAGTTGTCCTCGCCTGCGCAAAAGCGGGTCATCGGTGTAGTTAAGGTTGCCATTGTTCTTGGCTTTCCTGGCCAAGGTGCCTGGCTAGCCATTCATCCCGGACACTGTGTTTGAAGGCCGCTAAGGCTTCGGCGTCTGGACAGTCGACGATTTGGTTCTTCTTAGTGAGAAACCAGTTCCAAAGCTTGCGGGCTGATTCTCCGGGTTGCTGGATTATGTGCCTTAGATCGTCTGCATCCGGGGGCCGGACATAGGTCCCTTGGAAATTGGCCCAAAAAGCATCCTCAAGTTCTTCCCAGCCTCCGATGGAGTTTTCAGGGAGGCTTTTTAGCCAGTGCCGAGCTGGTCTTTTTAGCTTCAGGGATAAGTATTTGATGGCGTGGAGATCATCTCCGCGAGCCATGTGGATGTGAAGAATAAAGTCTTCTATCCAAACTGCCGGGTCCGTCGTTCCATCATATGCCTTGATGTTTACAGGTTTCAACCCTTCTGGAAAATCGTTTTCCAGCACCTCATCTGTGAAGCACAGGGGGTGTGCGGCACCCCTGTATTTGGCTGTGTCATGGCGTGGGTCCGATAGTTGTAATGTTCGGTATTGGTTCCAAATTGGTAAGTGACCGGCGTATTTGGTTTGATAATCGTGATCCTGTATAGGAGCACGTTCCCTAGATCCATAGATGGACCTAGTTCTGCCAGCCTTTTTGTCCAGGTCTTTACGTTGATCATGTGTCTGGTCTTGAGCTGCAACCTCCCTTCCTTTACGGGGAGGGGGTGCAGGTTTGTGTGCGGCATTGCTAGCCGCTCTGTCTCGACCATGAGGTGGTCGGTTTGGCTTGTCAGCCGTATTTTTTTCGGCAGTATAGGCGTAGTAGCCTCGTCGTCGAATTCGGGTAGCAGCTTATGCTTAGGATAGCTCTTTGTTTGGCGATTACCATCGTATTTCTCCTTAGCGTCTAGCACTTCGTTCCATCTGTCATTGAGCATATCCTGTGCGGCTTTAAGCCACTGCTTCTACTTTTTCAGGCTCCTTGCAGTGGCGATAAGCCTTTGATGGAGGCGTTCTTGTTCTAATGGTTCTTCTGGGACAACAAATTAGTCGTCGCCCAAACTGATCTCCTCTTCGGAGACAGGTTGATAGTTGCTATCTTCGGCATCGCTGTGGTCAGACAACATCTCCAGATTGTGTTTGCCGTCCTCTCGCACGTTCTGCTCCAACGCTGGGTCTGCGGGGTCCTCGGCTTGGTCCAGGTTATCATCGTCGTTCGTGACAATGTTGCTGTTTTTCCTTTTGACGGATCGAGGTCGGCGCTTCTAACGCTGATGCTTGGGAGGTTCATCGATAGGCATACCGTTATCGCCGTTGGCCTCCTTCTATTTAGGTGTGTCCACCATGTATATATCGTATGAGGATGTAGCCATCCATCGCCCTATGGGTGGTGGTTTTTGTGTCTGGTCCTCTCCAGCATCGTCGTCCATACCATCGATGTCCTTGGAGCCGTAATCAAGCGTGTCGGTTAAGTCCTCGACAGTGGCAATGAAGTGGGCGGTGGGTGGGAAATGAAGTTCTTCATCGTCTGCTTCCCATTCGAGTTGGACGTAGTTCGACCGGGAGTCCCCTGACAAGGAGAGGGATTTCAATGAGTTTAACACATCGCCAAGAGACGAGTGCTGGAAGATGTCCGCGGAGCTGAATTCCAAGATCGGCACCCAATCAGGTTCGATGGGTGCGGATGCACGTGCTCCAAAACCTATCACCGGAGACGATTCCGAGGTTCCAGCGATACAAGCCCAGCTTGATGTTGGGTCTGTGTGCGGCTCAAGCGCCGCTGAGTCTGCGGTTTCCATGGCGGGGTTGAGCCTCCCGTCCTTGGACGGCGCGGTCCGCTCCGGATCGGGCTAGAGCGGTTATGGGTGCTATCTCCAGAGCATGGCTAGATGACATATTTTGGTCATGTTCATCATGGTGGCAGGGGACAACCGTCATCGGCTCGAATCCGTCGAAGATCAAGTCTCCGCGGATATCGGCCACAAAATTCTAGCTTCTGAATCTGACCTGATGGACAAGGGCGTAGCTATCGATTTGCTCTAGATGGCCAAGCGAGTTGGCCCGCAGTGCGAAGCCACCGAATACGAAAATCTGTTCGGGGGAAAGATCTCCCCCTAGACTGCATTGTTGTAGATGATTGATGGAGCCATCAAGCCTTCTGGTGACAACGCAGCGGAACTCTCAATGAAATCACCAATGTCGGTGTCAAAACCGGCGGATCTCGGGTAGGGGGTCCCGAACTGTGCGTCTAAGGGTAATGGTAACAGGAGGCGGGGGACACAATGTTTACCCAGGTTTGAGCCCTCTCTATGGAGGTAATAACCTACTTCCTGCTTGATTGATCTTGATGAATATGAGTATTACAAAGTTGATCTACCTAGAGATCGTAATGGCTAAACCCTAGAAGAGTAGCCTATGATTATGATTGTTGTTCTACAGACTAAACCCTCCGGTTTATATAGACATCGGAGGGGGCTAGGGTTACACAAAGTCGGTTATAGAGAAAGGAATCTACACATCCGAAGAGCCAAGCTTGCCTTCCACGCAAAGGAGAGTCCCATCCGGACACGGGAAGAAATCTTCTATCTTGTATCTTCTTAGCCCAGTAGTCCGGCCCAAGTATATAGTCCGGCTGTCCGAGGACCCCTTAGTCCAGGACTCCCTCACCGAGTTCAACACAAAGTAAAAAATTTGTCATCTCAACTAACTTAGCAAATGAAATCTCACAAAGATTTGCAAGGAATTGGTAGAAAGATTTGCAATAAATTAAACATAGGATTTCCTACGTCATAAATGAGGATCTGTCTGTCAAGGAATTCTTCGGCATCACGACTTTACAAGAGGCATTTCATCTACCACTCTCCTCACAGGCGCATGCAGAACTGAGACAGCTACAATCTGAGGTTAGGGAGGTTCAACTTTCCAATGAGCTTGACCAGTAGACATACATTTGGGACACCAGCATCTTCACTACAAAACAATACTATACATTCTACTTCAGAGAAATTCAAGCACATGAAGCTTTCAGATGGATTTGGAAATCTAAGTCAACCATGAAAATCAAAGTCTTCGGGTGGCTGCTACTCTCTGACCGTCTTAACACTAGGAACATGCTTAAACGACGACATTACAATATTGGAGATGTTCATGATTGCATTCTTTGTGGATTACAAATTGAAGAGACGTTGGAGCATCTCTTCTTTGAGTGCCATTTCAGCTCTGACTGCTGGTCCCACATTGGTCTCTCTTGGCTTTCGGGCAACACAAGATTACACAACATCTCCAAAGCAAAAGAAAACTGGAATCGGCCACTTTTTATGGAGTTATTTTTGTTGGCCGCTTGGAGTATATGGAAGGAGCGCAATAACAAGCACTTTAGAAGGATCATACCCTCCAAAACCTCCTGGTTGGATAGACTTAAGGCTGATTTTTTCCTGCTCATCCATAGGGTTAGGGACGAACACAAACAATACATTCCACTCATCCTTGCATCCTTGTAAGATAGCATTTCCATCCCACCCCCAAAGGGGGATGGATTGTAATTACAATGTACAGTGTCACTAATTTAACTTAATATATACTACAATGGGAGGTACTCCTACTGTTTCTGGTGAAAAATAATAATAATAAATTAAACACAAAATGGAGATAGAAAAGAGATCTAGATGAAGTTTTTTTGGGTTTAGGGAGAGAAAATACCAAGAACACACAGTGAATGAGCAAAGGAACACTACAGAACTTCATCTAGAGAGGGGGTGGCTACAATGTCACTATGTTAGAGTATATTGACTAAGGAGTCAAGTGATAGCACTTGATCGTAGGTCATACTCATCATTTAAGCTCAAAATGGGGTTACCATTTTTTGTTTAAGCATTTTGATGTATTCACATCTTGTTGAGTTGCTTTGACTCATGTCTTGGAGCAAAGCTTCTCTAAGATGGAATGACATACCTTGGGTTGCGGTTTAGTTCTTGCTCATGTAGTTGAACTTGTGTTGGATGCTCAAGGTTGATGTTGTCCATCAAGAGTTCGGAACACCACTAGTAAGTTGAGTTCATCTTCCTACATGGGTTAGTCTTGCAAGGAAGAGCACTTGTGTATCCAAAATGACAAAAATGAAACCTGATACCAAATGAAATCTGATATAGTGAGGTTGTCAAAGGATATGTCAAGTGAGTTCATGCTTCCTTATCAACAACCATATCATAGAGACTTGGTGATGTAGAGATTGCTCAAAATGTAAGTGACTTGCAATCCCATAGATTTGGGTTCATCCACACAAGGGTTAGATAACATGCAAGGGTACAAGTAGAGATCCAAGATATATGATCATCATCATAAGAGAAATATCAAGAATTAGTGATAAAAGGCTCGTGAATTGCATGTATCCAAATGGAGTTTCTACTCCAAGTTTGAGGCATCAATGATATTCAATTCACCTCTCAAACGGCAAAATACTTTCTCATCAAGCGGTTTAGTGAATATACCCGCCAATTGCTTATCGGTACGAACATGCTTAAGATTGTTGTCTCCTTTAGCAACATGATCTCGAATGAAATGATGACGAACTTCAATATGCTTAGTTCGAGAATGTTGCACGGGATTGTGTGCAATCTTAATAGCACTTCCATTGTCACAAAGCAACGGAACATGTCTCACATGTATACCATAATCCTTAAGGGTTTGGGTTATCTAAAGTAATTGAGCACTACATGATCGGGTGGCAATGTATTCCGCTTCGGTAGTAGATAAGGATACCGAGTTTTGCTTCTTGGAGGACTAAGTGTTGGGGAACGTAGCATGCAATTTCAAAAAAAATTCTACACTCACGCAAGATCTATCTAGGAGATGCATAGCAACGAGAGGGGGAGAGTATGTCTACATACCCTCATATACCAAAAGCATTTGACAACGCGGTTGATGTAGTCGAACTTCTTCTTGTTCTTACCCATCAAGCACCGAACATACGGTACCTCCGAGTTCTGCACATGTTCAGCTCGATGACGTCCCTCAAACTCTTAATCTAGCAAAGTGTCAAGGAATTAGATGAGTTCCTTCAACACGACGGTGTGGTGACGGTGATGGTGAAGTGATCCGCGCAGGGCTTCGCCTAAGCATTACGAGAATATGACCGAGGGTGTAATCTTTGGAGGGAGGCGCCGCACACGGCTAACAGATATTGTTGTTGTGTGTTCTAGGAACCTCCCCCCCCCCTTCATATATATAGGTGGGAGGAAGAGGGAGCAGCCCTACAGGCACCCCAAGTAGGAGGGATCCTACTTGCGCTCCTGCCCTAGGCCGCCACCCTTTTCCTTCTTTTGGCAGTGAGGGGAAGGAAGGAGGAGGTGGCGCCCCCCCCCCCTTCCTTTCTCCCACCAAGGGGGAAAGGCAGGAAGAGGTGGCGCCCCCTCCTGACCTTCCTCTAGGGCCTGCGGCCAGGGAAAGGGGCACACCAGCCCCTTGTGTGCTGGTCTGTCCCTCCCTCGGCCCATTAAGCCCATGTATTTGTCGGGGTTGCCCGAAACTCCTTTCCGGTGACCCAATATGTACCCGGTAACCTCCAGAACACTTCTGTTGTCCGAATACCATCGTCCCATATATAAATCTTTACCTATCGACCATTTCGAGACGCGTGGTCATATCCGTGATCTCATCCGGGACTCTGAACATCATTCGGTCACCAAATCACATAACTCATATAATACAATATCGTCATCGAAAGTTAAGCATGCGGACCCTATGGGTTTGAGAACCATGTAGACATGACCGAGACACCTCTCCGGTCAAGAACCAATACCAGAACCTGGATGCTCATATTGGCTCCCACATATTCTACGAAGATCTTTATCGGTCGAACCGTTATGACAACATATGTTATTCCCTTTGGCATCGCTATGTTACTTGCCCGAGATTTGATCGTCGGTATCTTCATACCTAGTTCAATCTCGTTACCGGCAAGTCTCTTTCCTCGTTCCGTAATACATCATCCTGGAACTAACTCATTAGTCACCTTGCTTGCAAGGCTTCTTATGATGTGTATTACTGAGAGGGCCCAGAGATACCTCTCTGATACTCGGAATGACAAATCCTAATCTCAATCTATGCCAACCGAACAAACACCTTCAGAGATACATGTAGAGCATCTTTATAATCACCCAGTTACATTGTGACATTTGATAGCACACAAGGCATTCCTCTGGTATCCAGGAGTTGCATAATCTCATAGTCGAAAGAATATGTATTTGACATGAAGAAAGCAATAGCAATAAAACTGAACGATCATAATGCTAAGCTAACGAATGGGTCTTGTCCATCACATCATTCTCCTAATGATGTGATCCCGTTTATCAAATGACAACACATGTCGATGGTTAGGAAACTTAACCATCTTTGCTCAACGAGATAGTCTAGTAGAGGCTTACTAGGGACACGGTATTTCATCTATGTATCCACACATGTATCAAGTTTCCGGTTAATACAATTCTAGCATGAATAATAACCATTTATCATGAAATAAGGAAATATAAAATAACAACTTTATTATTGCCTCTAGGGCATATTCCTTCAGTCTCCCACTTGCACTAGAGTCCATAATCTAGTTCAAATTGCCATGTGATTTAACACCAATAGTTCACATCTTTATGTGATTAATACCCATAGTTCACATCACCATGTGACCAACACCCAAAGGTTTACTAGAATCAATAATCTAGTTCACATCGGTATGTGATTAACACCCAAAGAGTACTAAGGTGTGATCATGTTTTGCTTGCGAGATAAGTTTAGTCAACGGGTCTGTCACATTCGGTTCTTTATGTATTTTGCAAATTTATATTTCTACAAAGCTCTGTATGAAGCTACTCTAGCTAATTGCCCCCACTTTCAATATGTATCCAGTTTGAGACTTAGAGTCATCTAGATCAGTGTCAAAGCGTGCATCGACGTAACTCTTTACGACGAACTCTTTATCACCTCCATAATCGAGAAACATTTCCTTAGTCCTATTTAAGGTAACTAAGGATAATTTTGACCGATGTCTAGTGATCTACTTCTGGATCACTATTGTACCCCCTTGCCAAACTCATGGCAAGGTACACAATAGGTTTGGTACACAGCATGGCACACTTTATAGAACCTATGGCTGAGACATAGGGAATGACTTTCATTCTCTCTTTATCTTCTGTCATGGTCAGGTTTTTGAGTATTTACTCAACTTCACACCTTATAATATAGGCAAGACTCCTTCTTTGACTGATCCATTTTTGAACTCCTTCAAAATCTTGTCAAGGTATGTACTCATTGAAAATCTTATCAAGCGTCTTGATCTATCTCTATAGATCTTGATGCCCAATAGGTAAGCAGCTTCACCGAGGTCTTTCATTGAAAAATTCTTATTCAAGTATCCTTTTATGCTATCCAGAGATTCTATATCATTTCCAATCAACAATATGTCATCCACATATAATATCAGAAATGCTACAGAGGTCCTACTCACTTTCTTGTAAATACAAGCTTCGTTGTAAGTCTGTATAAAACTATATGCTTTGATCACCTCATCAAAGCGCATATTCCAACTCCAAGATGCGTGCACCGGTCCATAGATAGATCACTGGAGCTTGCACATCTTGTTAGCACCTTTAGGATCGACTAACCTTTTGGTTGCATCATATACAACTCTTCTTAGAGATATCCATTTAAGGAATGCAGTTTTGATATCCATTTGCCAGATTTCATAAAATGTGGCAACTGCTAACATGATTTGGACAGACTTTAAGCATCGCTACGGGTGAGAAAGTCTCATCGTAGTCAACTCCTTGAACTTGTCGAAAACCTTTTGCGACAAGTAAAGCTTTATAGACAGTAACATTACCATCAGCGCCAGTCTTCTTCTTGAAGATCCATTTATTCTCTATGGGTCGCCGATCATCAGGCAAATCCACCAAAGTCCACACTTTGTTCTCATACATGGATCCTATCTCAGATTTCATGCCCTCAAGCCATTTATTGGAATCTGGGCTCATCATAGCTTATATATAGTTCGTAGGTATGTCATGGTCTAGTAACATGACTTCCAGAACAGGATTACCGTACCACTCTGGTGTTAATCGTGTTATGGTTGACCTACGAGGTTAGATAGTAACTTGATCTGAAGTTTGATGATCATCGTCATTAGATTCCTCTCTAGATGGTGTAGGCATCACGGGAATAGATTACTCTTATGAGCTACTTTCCAAATTGAGAGAAGGTACAATTACCTCATCAAGTTCTACTTTCCTCCCACTCATTTCTTTCGAGAGAAACTCCTTCTCTAGAAAGGTTCCATTTTTGGCAACAAAGATCTTGCCTTCGGATCTGTGGTAGAAGGTGTACCCAATTGTTTCCTTAGGGTATCCTATGAAGACGCACTTCTCCGACTTGTCTTTGAGCTTATCAGGCTGAAGCCTTTTGACATAAGTGTTGCAACCCCAAACTTTAAGAAATGACAGCTTAGGTTTCTTGCCAAACCATAGTTCATATGGTGTCGTCTCAACGGATTTAGACGGTGCCCTATTTAACGTGAATGTGGTTGTCTCTAATGCATAACCCCAAAATGATAGTGGTAAATCGGTAAGAGACATCAGATATCGCACCATATCTAATAAAGTATGTTTACGATGTTCGGACACACCATTACGTTGTGGTGTTCTAGGTGGCGTGAGTTGTGAACAATTCCACATTTTTTAAATGAAGGCCAAACTCGTAGCTCAAATATATGCTTCTGCGATTAGATTGTAGAAACTTTATTTTCTTGTTACGATGATTCTCCACTTCACTCTGAAATTCTTCGAACTTTTCAAATGTTTTAGACTTGTGTTTCATTAAGTAGATATACCCATATCTGCTCAAACCATTTGTGAAGGTAAGAAAATAATGATACCCGCCGCGTGCCTCAACACTCATCGGACCGCATACATCGGTATGTATTATTTCCAATAAGTCATTGGCTCTCTCCATTGTTCTGGAGAACGGATTTTTAGTCATGTTGCCTATGATGCATGGTCCGCAAGTATCAAATGATTCATAATCAAGTGATTCCAAAAGCCCATCAGCATGGAGTTTCTTCATGTGCTTTACACCAATATAACCTAAATGGCAGTGCTACATGTATGTTGCACTATCATTATCAACTTTGCATCTTTTATGAATATGTGTATCACTACGATCAAGATTCAATAAACCATTAACATTGGGTGTATGACCATAGAAGGTTTTATTCATGTAAACAGAATAAAAATTATTCTCTGTCTTAAATGAATAAATGTATTGTGATAAACACGATCATATCTTGTTCATGCTCAACGTAAACACCAAATAACATTTCTTTAGGTTCAACACTGATCCCAAAAGTATAGGGAGTGTGCGATGATGATCATATCAATCTTGGAACCACCTCCAACACACATCGTCACTTCACCCTCAACTAGTCTCCATTTATTCTGCGACTCCTGTTTTGAGTTACTAATCTTAGCAACCGAACATGCATCAAATACCCAGGGACTACTGGGAGGACTAGTAAGGTACACATCAATAACATGTATATCAAATATACCTTTGTTCACTTTGCCATCCTTCTTATCCGTCAAATATTTGGGGTAGTTCCGTTTCCAGTTACCATTTTTGTTGTAGTAGAAGCACTCAATTTTAGGCTTAGGTCCAGCTTTGAGCTTTGTCACGGGAGTGACAACTTGCTTGCCATTCTTTCTTGAAGTTCCCTTTCTTTCCGTTGCCCTTTTTCTTGAAACTAGTGGTCTTGTTAACCATCAACACTTGATGCTCTTTCTTGATTTCTACTTTACGCCAATTTTAGCATCGCGAAAAGCTCGGGAATTGTTTTCGTCATCCCTTGCATATTATAGTTCATCACAAAGTTCTAGTAGCTTGGTGATAGTGACTAGAGAACTCTGTCAATCACTATCTTATCTGGATAACTCCCACTTGATTCAAGCGATTATAGTGCCCAGACATTCTGAGCACACGCTCCCTAGCTGAGCTATTCTCCTTGATCTTGTAGGCAAAGTACTTTCCAGAGGTCTCATACCTCTCGACATGGGCATGCATCTGAAATACCAATTTCAGCTCTTGGAACATCTCATATGCTCCATGGCGTTCAAAATGTCTTTGAAGCCCGGAATCTAAGCCGTAAAGCATGGCGCACTAAACTATCAAGTAGTCATCATATCGAGCTTGCCAAACGTTCATAACGTCTCCATCTGCTCCTGCAATAGGTTTGTCACCTAGCGGTGCATCAAGGAAATAATTCTTCTATGCAGCAATGAGGATAATCCTCAGATCACGGACACAGTCTGCATCATTACTACTATCATCTTTCAACTTAGTTTTCTCTAGGAACAGATCAAAATACATAGGGGAGCTACAACGCGGGCTATTGATCTACAACATAATTTGCAAATACTATTAGGACTAAGTTCATGATAAATTATGTTCAATTAATCAAATTACTTAAGAACTCCCACTTAAACCGACATACCTCAAGTCATCTAAGTGTAACATGATCCAAATCAACTAACCTATGTCCGATCATCATGTGAGATGGGGTAGTCATCAATGGTGAACATCTCTATGTTGATCATATCTATTATATGATTCACGTTCGACCTTTTGGTCTCAAGTGTTCCGAGGCCATGTCCGTACATGCTAGGCTCGTCAAGTTTAACCCGAGTATTCTGCATGTGCAAAATTGTCTTGCACCCGTTGTATGTGAACGTAGAGCCTATCACACCCGATCATCATGTGGTATCTCAGCACGAAGAACTGTTGCAACGGTGCATACTCATGGAGAACACTTATACCTTGAAATTTTAGTTAAGGGATCATCTTATAATGCTACCGTCATACTAAGCAAAATAAGATGTATAAAAGATAAACATCGCATGCAATCAAAATATGTGACATGATATGGCCATCGTCATCTTGTGCTTTTCGATCTCCATCTCCAAAGCATTGTCATGATCTCAATCGTCACCGGCTTGACACCTTGATCTCCATTGTTGTGTCATGGTCGTCTCGCCAACTATTGCCTCTACAACGATCGCTAACACATAGTGATAAAGTAAAGCAATTAGATGGTGTTTGCATTTCATACGATAAAGAGACAACCATAAGGCTCCTGTAGGTTTCCGATAACTTTTACAAAACATGATCATCTCATACAATAACGTATATCACATCATGTCTTGACCATGTCACATCACAACATGCCCTGCAAAAAGAAGTTAGACGTCCTCTACTTTGTTGTTGCAAGTTTTACGTCGCTGCTACGGGCTTCTAGCAAGAACCATTCTTACCTACGGCACAAAAACCACAACAGTGATTAATCAAGTTTGTTGTTTTAACCTTCAACAAGGACCGGCCGCAGTCAAATTCGATTCAACTAAAGTAGGAGAAGCAGACACCCGCTAGCCACCTTTATGCTAAACTAGTTGCATGTCTGTTGGTGGAACCAGTCTCAAGAACATGGTCATGTAAGGTTGGTCTGGGCCGCTTCATCCAACAATACCGTCGAATCAAAATAAGACACTGGTGGTAAGCAGTATGACGATCACCGCCCACAACTCTTTGTGTTCTACTCATGCATATCATCTACGCATAGACCTGGCTCGGATGCCACTATTGGGGAATGTAGCATGCAATTTCAAAAAAAATCCTACGCTCACGCAAGATTTATCTAGGAGAAGCATAGAAACAAGAGAGGGAGAGTGTGTCTACGTACCCTCGTAGACCGAAAGCGGAAGCGTTTGACAATGTGGTTGATGTAGTCGAACTTCTTCTCATTCCAACCGATCAAGCACCGAACATACGGTACCTCCAAGTTCTGCACACGTTCAGATCAATGACGTCCCTCGAACTCTTGATCCAGCAAAGTGTCAAGGAAATAGATCAGTTTTGTCGGCATGACAGCGTGGTGACGGTGATGGTTAAGTGATCCGCGTAGGGCTTCACCTAATCACTACGAGAATATGACCGAGGGTGTAATCTGTGGAGGGAGACACCGCATACGGCTAACAGATATCATTGTTGTGTGTTCTAGGCACCCC
>NC_041381.1:251418687-251471635 GCF_002162155.2 Triticum dicoccoides
CCCCTTTCCTTTCTCCCACCAAGGGGGAAAGGCAGGAAGAGGTGGCACCCCCTCCTTTCCTTCATCTAGGGCCTGCGGCCAGGGAAAGGGGCGCACCAGCCCCTTGTGGGCTCGTCTGTCCTTCCCTCGGCCCATTAAGCCCATATATTTGCCGGGGTTACCCGAAACTCCTTTTCAATGACCCGACATGTAGTCGGTAACCTCCAGAACACTTCTGGTGTCCGAATACCATCGTCCTATGTATCAATCTTTACCACTCAACCATTTTGAGACTCCTCGTCATGTCCGTGATCTCATCCGGGACTCCAAACATCATTCGGTCACCAAATCACATAACTCCTATAATACAATATTGCCATTGAACGTTAAGCGTGCGGACCCTACGGGTTCGAGAACTATGTAGACATGACTGAGACACCTCTCTGGTCAATAACCAATAGCGTAACCTGGATGCTCATATTGGCTCCCACATATTCTATGAAGATTTTTATCGGTCGAACCGTTATGACAACATACGTTATTCCCTTTGTCATCGGTATGTTACTTGGCCGAGATTTGGTCATCGGTATCTTCATACCTAGTTCAATCTCATTACCAGCAAGTCTCTTTACTCGTTCTGTAATACATCATCCTACAACAAACTCATTAGTCACTTTGCTTGCATGGCTTCTTATGATGTGTATTACCGAGAGGGGCCACAGATACCTATCCGATACTCGGAGTGACAAATCCTAATCTTGATCTATGCCAACCCAACAAACACCTTCAGAGATACCTGTAGAGCATCTCTATAATCACCTAGTTACATTGTGACGTTTGATAGCACACGAGGAATTCCTCCAGAATCCGGGAGATGCATAATCTCATAGTCGAAGGAATAGTATTTGACATGAAGAAAGCAATAGCAATAAAACTGAACGATCATAATGCTAAGCTAATGAATGTGTCTTGTCCATCACATCATTCTCCTAATGATGAGATCACGTTTATCAAATGACAACACATGTCTATGGTTAGGAAACTTAACCATCTTTGATCAATGAGCTAGTCTAGTTGAGGCTTACTAGGGACACGATATTTCATCAATGTATCCACACATGTATCAAGTTTCCGGTTAATACAATTCTAGCATGAATAATAAACATTTATCATGAAATAAGGAAATATAAAATAACAACTTTATTATTTCCTCTAGGGCATATTTTCTTCACTAACACACAAGAGGTATACTAATAAATTGACAAGTATCCGAAGTGGACTTTCTATCAACCTTGTCACCGGCATAGTCCGAATCGGAGTAGCCAACAAGATCAAAAGATGACCTCTTAGGATACCAAATGCCAAAGTTTGGTGTATTAATTAAGCATCTTACTATCTGTTTCATAGCCTTAAGATGGCATTCTTTCGATATCATGCACACATGCACACACTTAGCATAATATCGGGATGGGAGGCACATAGATATAACAATGAACCAATCATAGAACAGTAAACCTTTTGATCAACTGGTTTGCCATCCTTAGTCAAGTCAAGATGTCCACTAGTAGGCTGGGGTGTTTTCATACCTTTGCTTTCTTGCATGTTGAACTTCTTGAAAAGATCCTTGGTATTCTTTTATTGAGAAACAAAGGTACCTTCCTTAGTTTTCTTGATTTGCAAACCAAGGAAAAATTTGAGTTCACTCATCATAGACATCTCAAACTTCTCCTACAGCAGCCTTCCAAACTTTTCACTAAAATGGGGGTTTGTAGAACCAAATATAATATCATCCACATAAATTTGGCACACAAATAATTCACCATTAACCCTTTTAGTAAAAAGTGTAGAATCAATCTTCCCAATTTCAAAGCCTTTTTCAATGAGGAACTTGGTAAAGCATTTATACCATGCTCTAGGAGCTTGTTTAAGACCATAAAGAGCTTTGTGAAGTTTGTAGACATGATTAGGTTTCTTAGGATAAACAAAGCCGGGAGGTTGTTTAACATAGACCTCCTTCATAATTTCTCCATTTAGAAAAGCACTTTTAATGTCCATTTGGTATAAAGTGATATCATGGTGGTTGGCATAAGCAAGTAAGATGCGTATACCTTTGACTTGAGTGTAACCTTGGGCGACGAGACAGGCCTTGTTGCATACAACTTGTCCATCCTCATCTTGCTTATGTCGAAACACCCATTTTGTTCCAATGACATTGTGATTATCGTCGAGATTTTCAACCAATGTCGACACTTGATTCCTCTCGAAGTTGTGTAGATCTTCATGCATAGCGTTCACCCAATCCGGATCCTCAGGAGCTTCTTCAACCTTCATAGGTTCAATACCAGAAATTAATGAGTAGTGTTCACAAAAGTTAGCCAAACGAGTTTTAGAGCGAGTAATTCTCCTGGTTTGAATATCATCAAAGATTTGTTCGACGGGATGGTCTCTTGTGACTCTTTCTCTAACTCATGAGAGCTTTTGTTTGGGTTGGGGTGGAATATCCTCTTCATTGTCTTCTTCTTATTGTCCTCCTTCATTGTTGTTGGCGTTGTCATTCTCTTGTGGAGGTGGATAGGAAGGTCGACATGGTTCGTCTTATTGTACTTTCTCATTTTTTCTGTCTTGACGTGTTCCACTCTTATGGATGCCTCCAAATCAACTTGTGGTTCACCTTGATGTGAATTTGAGGCTTCCACTTGAATGGATGAAGTACTCTCCTTCACCTCCGTTGGGCGAATCTTGCCAATAGACAAGTCTTGAATTGCTTCCAAAGGATCTTTATCTCCTACATAAATTGGCAATTGCTCTACTTGCGAGCCATTGTATGCATTAAACTTCACATCTACTGTCTCTTCAACCTTTCGGGTGAAATTGTTGTGGACACGATAAGTGTGAGAGTTTGAGCCATAACCGAGTGGGAAACCTTCATGAGATTTAGGAGCAAATTTCGAGTGGCGATGTTTATCAAGAATGAAACACTTTGAGCCGAATACTCAAAAGTATCTAACTTGGGGTTTGTCACCGGTGAGAAGCTTGTATGTCGTCTTGCCGAGAATCTTGTGAAGATATAGTTGATTTCTAGCATGACAACCTGTCTCAACCGCTTCCGCGCACAAGTGTCTTGGTGTCTTGTATTAGTTAAGCATAGTTCTCGCCATCTCAATAAGTGTCCGATTCTTCCTCTCAACAACTCCATTTTGTTGAGGTGTGTATGTAGCCGACAACTCATGTGAAATCCCTTCTTCATCAAGAAAGGTATCCACATTGACGTTCTTGAACTCCGTTCCATTGTCGCTTTGAACCTTCTTGATCTTCACTTCAAACTGGTTATGGGCCTTCCTAGCGAAGTTCTTAAAGATCTTTTGGACCTGCAATTTATCATCAAGAAAGAACACCCACGTAAATCTTGAGAAGTCGTCAACAATGACCAAACCAAACGAGTTACCACCGAGACTCCTGTAGGCATTTGGATCGAAAAGATCCACATGAAGTAGCTCAAGTGGTCTTCTCATGGTCATGATGTTCTTCACGGGATGACTTCCTCCAACCTGTTTTCTTGCTTGACAAGCACTGCTAAGTCTATCCTTATCAAATATGACATCTTTAACACCAAGGATATGATCACCTTTAATAAGCTTATTAAGATTTCACATGCCCACATGACCTAACCTTCTATGCATATAACTAACCTTTAGAAGATTTTGCAATAAAGCAAGTACGAGGTTGAGCTTTCTTAGTAAAATCAACAATGTATAGATCACCTCTATGAATACCGGTAATGACCATATTATGATTATCTCTTCGAAACACTTGGCAGTCTACTTCAGTAAAAAGAACATTGAAACCAAAGTCAGCTAGTCTAGATACAGAAAGTAGATTATAACCTAGAGATTCAACGAGCATAACATTCTAAATGGAGCTATCATGGGAGATGGCCACCTTACCAAGGCCAACTACTTTGCCCTTTGAGTTGTCACCAAAAATGACATGCTTGCGGGGGGCGTCGTTCTCAGCAAACTCACGAAACAAGTCCTTATCTCCGGTCATATGATCAGTACATCCACTATCCAGAACCCATTCTTTTCCTCTGGCCATGTAACCACAAAGGTTAGCCATAAGACCAAAGTGTCTCATTGAATCGAGATCAAAGTCACTATCATCATCTGCATCATAATACCCATGCTCAGTGTCATCATGTGAATGATCATCACCTAGAGAGAGTGATTCATTAGATTTATGACCATGACGATGTGCATGTTTGTGAATTCAAATGATTTTTGAGATGATGCTACTAATGACTCCAACATCTCCTTTGGCATGCATAAGGTCATGGAGCTCAAATAGACAATCATCAAATTTAGGATCACTCGGATTCATTTTATGAAAAGCAATGGACTTTTGAAGAATCTCATCTAGATTTTTCAAGGAATAGTTTGGAAAGTGCTCCTCAAGATATTTCCATATAGTATAAGCACATTCAAATATAGGCAAACATACAAGCAAATTCCTAGGCAGTCCTCTCATGATGAGATCAATAGTTCTAAGATTGTGGGTCATGTCAAGATACTCATCGAGGGTAGGATGCAAAGGATCAAAAGGGGGCACATATGGGCTAGTAATATAGTTGTTCAAATTATATTCATTGAAAATCTCAACCATCTCATTCTTCCAAGAACTATAGAACTCTCCGTCAACCAGGCACTCTATGTTTAATACTCCCAATCGTAGACTCATCCATATTCCTCCAATGGTGATCAAACCAAAGCAATGGAAACCAATGCTCTGATACCAATTGAAAGGATCAAGAAGAGGGGTCTAGAGGGGGGTGATTAGACCCTCAACAAGTAAAAGTGGCAGTTTTTAAGTCGTTCAAGTTGAGGTGGAGTTTTAGCACAAGTTTTAGCAATCACAATACATTTCAAGCAAGCATGACAAGAGTATGAGCAGCGGAAAGAATAAAGCATGCTAATTGCAAGAAAGTAAAGGGATGGGATTGGAGTGTGCAAATGCTATGAAGATACGGAGATTTTTGGCATGGTTCCGATAGGTGGTGCTATCATACATCCACGTTGATGGAGACTTCAAGCCACGAAGGGTAACGGTTGCATGAGTCCACGGAGGGCTCCACCCATGAAGGGTCCACGAAGAAGCAACCTTGTCTATCCCACCATGGCCATCGCCCACGAAGGACTTGCCTCACTCGGGTAGATCTTCACTAAGTAGGCGATCTTCTTGACCTTACAAGCTTCTTGGTTCAACTCCACAATCTTGTCGGAGGCTCCCAAGCGACACCTAACCAATCTAGGAGACACCACTCTCCAAAAGGTAATAGATGTTGTGTTGATGATCAACTCCTTGCGCTTGTGCTTCAAATTATAGTCTTCCCAACACTCAACTCTCTTTCATAGGTTTGGATATGGTGGAAAGATGATTTGAGTGGAAAGCAACTTGAGGAAGGCTAGAAATAAAGATTCTTGTGGTAGGATTGGTATATCTTGATCTCAACACATGAGTAGGTGGTTCTGTCTCAGAAAATGTAAGCTGGAAGTGTAGGCACGTTCTGATGGCTCTCTCTCATATGGAGAAGGGGGTGGAGGGATATATATAGCCTCCACACAAAATCCAACCATTACACACATTTGACCCAACTCAGTCAGACCGAATAGAAGAACTCGGTGAGACCGATTCAGTTCAAAATGTGAACATTAGGAATCTCGATGGGACTGACTGGAACAGCTCGGTGGGACGATGTGCTAGAGCTAGGGCAAAGATCAACTAGGTGGCACCGATTGCATCAACTCGGTGGCACCGATTGCATCAACTCGGTTGGACCAAAGTGAAGCAATAAGGCAACAGAGTGAATGTCAAGCGAACTTGGTGGGACCGATTGCATGATTTGCTGAGACCGAAATAATTGCAACAGGCAACAGAGAGTTTGCAAGGCCATCTTGGTAAAACCAAGATCCTTGACTGGACTGTTAGGGTTTCTGGCAGTGGCTATGTCAAATGAACTCAGTGGCGCCGGATAGGAAGTTTCGGTGGGGCCAGGTTTGACTTTGGGTTTTGGACATATTTGGAATGAGAAAGTGGTTGAGGGCTTTGGAGCAATATCGCTAAGCATTTTGAGAAAGTAGCCATTAAGCAACACCTCATCCCCTTTTAATAGTATTGGTTTCCTATGGACTCAATGTGATCTTGGATCACTAAAATATAAATGAAGAGTCTTGAGCTTTTGCCAATGCATGTCTTAGACATCGTGAAGGGGTACCACATCCTCTTGTCCCTTCCACGCCATTGTTGAACTTGTCTGAAATACATTAGGTAAAAACATTAGTCCAAAGAGAGATATGTTGACATTAATTACCAAAATCACCCAGTGAGCACTTGTGCTTTCAGAGGAGCGCCATGGGATACGTTGCCCACCTAGGATGGCGGGGCACGGAGTAAGTGGGACGATGCGGGGACCTCGCTGGCGGTGTTGACAAGCTCGGCAATGCAGCCAAGCCAGTCGTTGGCGGGGCGGTAGCACAGCAGCTCACACGCCATGAGCAGCGCAGCCTACATGTTCACCGGCCCACGGTGAACATGGGAGGACGATGTTGTGGCGGGAGTGGGATGTGGAGTGGCGGTGCGGCCATCGCGCCGCACGAAGGGTGGCAGCAACGAATCCTACTGCTCATGAGCAGCAGGGTCAATGACACCGTTAGCTGCGGGAGAGGCAGAGCAGCATGGGACACCACAGCCCACAGGCGCTATCTGGGCGACGCGAGCAGCCCGGCGCTCGGCGCGGACTCGGCGCTCGTCGTCCATGGGAGCGAAAAAGCGGAGACGAGGCAGAACTGGAAGGAGGATTCCGACACGCCACTACGTGGCGCGCCAAATGTTGGATTCAGGGATCCGCTGACCCAAGAAGGTCGAACTCTGGCGTGTGTGTGAAGATCTCAACCAGCTCCAGCCTCAAGCTCACCACCCCACAGGCTAGCCTCGTTGAGTTCGTGCGAGCAGGGAAGAAGATAAACACAGTAGTTTACCCAGGCTTGGGCCACCTTGCGGTGTAAAACCCTACTCCTTGATGACTCACAAGTATATGGGATCAATTGTAGCCTTTTCGATAAGTAAGAGTGTCGAACCCAACAAGGAGCATAAGGAAATGACAAGTGGTTTTCAGCAAGGTAATGTCTGCAAGTGCTAAAATTGTAAGTAATAGAGTAGTTTGATAACAAGATAATTTGTAACGAGCAAGTAATGGTACTAGTAAAAAAATTGCAGCAAGGTAGCCCAATCCTTTTGAGGCAAAGGACGGGCCAAAACGGTCTCTTATGATAAGCAAAGTGTTCTTGAGGGTACATGGGAATTTCATCTAGTGACTTTCATCATGTTGGTTCAATTCGTTCACTACTTTGATAATTTGGTATGTGGGTGGACCGGTGCTTAGGTGTTGTTCTTACTTGAACAAACCTCCTACTTATGATTAACCCCCTCGCAAGCATCTGCAACTACGAGAAAAGTATTAAGAATAAATTCTAACCATAACATTAAACTTTTGCATCCAATCGGTCCCTTATGGAATAGCGCATAAACCAGGGTTTAAGCTTCTGACACTCTCGCAACCCATCATCTAATAACTACTCCACAATGCATTCCCTTGGGCCCAAATATGGTGAAGTGTCATGTAGTCGATGTTCACATGACACCACTAAGGGAATCACAGCATACATATCATCAAAATATCGAACACATATCAAGTTCACATGATTACTTGCAACATGATTTCTCTCGTGACCTCAAGAACAAAAGTAACTACTCACAAATGATAATCATGCTCAAGATCAGAGGGGTATTAAATAGCATAATGGATCTGAACATATAATCTTCCACCAAATAAAGCATATAGTAATAAACTAAAAATGTAATCAACACTACTAGTCACCCACAAGCACCAATCTATAGTTCTGGTACAAAGAATGAACACAAGAGATGAACTAGGGTTTGCGAGGAGATGGTGTTGTTGAAGATGTTGATGGAGATTTCCCTCCCCAAGATGCGAGAGTTGTTGGTGATGATGATGACGATGATTTCCCCCTCCGGGAGGGAAGTTCCCCCGACAGAATCGCTCCCCGGAGGGCAAAAGTGCTCCTGCCCAAGTTCCACCTCGAGACGGCAGCGCTTCGTCCCGAAAGTCCTCTACTAATTGTTTCTTGGTCAAAATGACTTATGTACCATAAGAGCGGCACCGGAGGTGGGCCGAGGTGAGCATAACCCACCAGGGCACGCCTAGGCTCCCTGGCGCACCCAAGTGGGTTGTGCCCACTTGGTGGGGCCCCTTTTGTACTTATTGGCTCCAATAATTATCATTCATTCTATAAAAAATTCTCATGAAGTTTTAGCTCATTTGGAGTTGTGCAGAATAGGTAGCCTAACGTAGCCTTTTTAGGTCCAGATTTCCAGGTGCTGGAATTCTTCCCCTTTGTGTGCATCTTGCATATTATGAGAGAAAAGGCATTAGAATAACTCCAAAAGGCATTATTATGCAATAAAACAACATAAATAATAGTAGGAAAACAAGATGCAAAATGGACGTATCAACTCCCCCAAGCTTAGACATCGCTTGTCCTCAAGTGAAAACCAAAATCAAAAACATGTCCACATGCTTAGAGAGAGAGGTGACGATAAAAACAAAATATGGACATAGAAGCATCATGCAACTTATTATGACAGCAACAAACTTTAACATAAAACTTTCACCATGGAACTTTTATCATAGACTTTTATCATAGACTTCTCATGAATAAGTAACAATTCATCACAACATCGAAGTACAAAGTATAAACCCTATTGGAAACAAACAAACTATGATTGCTAACACAATTCATCATCTTTTTAGGAAGGGTCATGGATCGGAGCCTTTAGGCAAGTCCACATACTCAACCATCATATAGTCTTCTATGATTGCTAACACTCACCGCGTACACATGAGCAAAACATTTCAACCGGACACATAGAAAGATAGGGGCTTATAGTTTCGCCTCCCAACGTATCCACCTCGAGGGTGATGTCAACAATAATAACTCATGTTACCCATATTCAGCTGGATATATGTGCCTAGATATTTCCTCACCACATGATGCTTGCCAAAAGAGAAAATAAAAAGGAATAGAGAGAAGAACTTTGACTCTTGCATGAAAGTAAATACATAAAAGTAAAAGATAGGCCCTTCGTAAAGGGAAGCAGAGGTTTCCATGCTCTTTTTGTTTGTATGCTCGACCCCTTAGTGCAAGAGAATGTCACGTTATATTGCCCCTTATGATGGCAACCTTTATTATGCAGTCTGTCGCTTTTATTCTTCGCGATCACAAGTTCGTACAACGCTCAATTTTCTCTTACACTAAAAGATCTAACACTTTATAAGCAATTTTTATTGCCTTATTGCACCGATGACAACTTACTTGAAGGATCTTACTCAATCCATAGGTAGGTATGGTGGACTCTCAAAACAAGATTTGGGTTTAAGGGGTTTCGGATGCACAAGTAGTATCTCTACTTGGTGCGGAATTTTTGGCTAGCAAAGATGGGTGCAAACACCACATGTTGAAGGATCTGTGACAATATCGCTTCTGCGTGAATATGAACAAACATAAATCATTACATTGTCTTCCTTGTCTAACATCAACAATTTTGGCATATAATATTTTGACGGGTGCTCACAATCAAAAAAATATTTCTAGGATAGTGTATTTGCATGTGAATCTTCTCTTCCCTTATTAATTCTTTCATGAGTTGCCTCATTGACTAATGTTATGTTTGTCAATCTACAATAAAATTTTCTACTTATACTTTTCCTTATGTGATGTCATTACTTACCATAAGGTTAGCATATGGTATTTTTCATTTATTTCCTTTCTTTTTATTGAAACATGAAAGTAAAAGAAGCAAAACTCAAACTAAACTTTATTATATATCTCGCACATGATTACAAGGATAGATCACTAAGCAAACTCTCAAAAAGAGAGGATCGAACTAAACTTTTATTCATCTAAAGCAAAAGATAACTATGGATCGAACTAAGAAAAGTAAAGGCAAAAGATAGTGGAGGCGATACGATATCGGGGCACCTCCCCCAAGCTTGGCGAAAGCCAAGGGGTGTGCCCATACCCGATACTCAATTTTCTTTTGGTGATGAAGAAGGATGTGGTGGTGACAAAATAGTGGTGATCTTGTCCAATATATCTCTGAGTGCCTCTCTTAAACTGTGAATCTCTCGAAGAGCTTGGTGAAGCAACTCAGTGTTCTTCTCTACTTCAGCCATGATATGCTTATTTTCCGGACCCCAAGAGTTTGTCCCTACACCACTTTCTCTTGGACAAAATATGTCCCAATTGGACGATATATGCACACTGATACGTCTCCAACGTATCTATAATTTTTTATTGTTCCATGCTATTATATTACCCCTTTTGGATATTTATGGGCCTTATTTTACATATTTATATCATTTTTGGGACTAACCTATTAACCGGAGGCCCAGCCCGTATTGTTGTTTTATTGCCTGTTTCAGTATTTCGAAGAAAAGGAATATCAAACGGAGTCCAAACGGAATGAAACCTTTGGCAACGTGATTTTTTGGAAGATTATGACCCAGGAGACTTGGAGTGCAAGCCAGGGGATCATCGAGGGAGCCACGAGACAGGGGGGCACGCCCACCCCCCTGGGCGCGCCCTACCCTCTCGTGGGCCCCTCGAGGCTCCCCCGACCGACTTCTTTTGCCTATATAAGCCTACGTACCCTAAAAACATAGATGAACAAGATAGATTGGGAGTTCCGCCACCGCAAGCCTCTGTAGCCACCAAAAACCTCTTGGGAGCCCGTTCCGGCACCCTGCCGGACGGGGGGATCCCTCACCGGTGGCCATCTTCATCATCCCGGCGCTCTCCATGACGAGAGGGAGTAGTTCACCCTCAGGGCTGGGGGTATGTACCAGTAGCTATGTGTTTGATCTCTCTCTCTCGTGTTCTCTCTATGGCACGATCTTGATGGATCGCGAGCTTTGCTATTATAGTTGGATCTTATGATCTTTCTCCCCATCTACTGTCTTGTGATGAACTGAGTTTTCCCTTTGAAGTTATCTTGTCAGATTGAGTCTTTAAGGATTTGAGAACACTTGATGTATGTCTTGCCGTGTTTATTTGTGGTGACAATGGAATATCACGTGCCACTTGATGTATGTTTTGGTGATCAACTTGCGGGTTCCGCCCATGAACCTATGCATAGGGGTTGGCACACATTTTCGTCTTGACTCTCCGGTAGAAACTTTGGGGCACTCTTTGAAGTACTTTGTGTTGGTTGAATAGATGAATCTGAGATTGTGTGATGTATATCGTATAATCATGCCCATGGATACTTGAGGTGACAATGGAGTATCTAGGTGACATTAGGGTTTTGGTTGATTTGTGCCTTAAGGTGTTATTCTAGTAAGAACTCTTGACTAGATTGATCCAAAAGAATAACTTTGAGGTGGTTTTGTACCCTACCATAATCTCTTTGTTTGTTCTCCGCTATTAGTGGCTTTGGAGTGACTCTTTGTTGCATGTTGAGGGATTGTTATATGATCTATCTATGTTATTATTGTTGAGAGAACTTGCACTAGTGAAAGTATGAACCCTAGGCCTTGTTTCCTATCATTGCAATACCGTTTACGCTCACTTTTATCATTAGTTACCTTGCTGTTTTTATATTTTCAGATTACAAAAACCCATATCTACCATCCATATTGCACTTGTATCACCATCTCTTCGCCGAACTAGTGCACCTGTACAATTTACCATTGTATTGGGTGTGTTGGGGACACAAGAGACTCTTTGTTATTTGGTTGCGGGGTTGTTTGAGAGAGACCATCTTCATCCTACGCCTCCTACGAATTGATAAACCTTAGGTCATCCACTTGAGGGAAATTTGCTACTGTCCTACAAACCTGTGCACTTGTAGGCCCAACAACGTCTACAAGAAGAAGGTTGTGTAGTAGACATCAAGCTCTTTTCTGGCGCCGTTTCCCGGGAGGTGAGTGCTTGAAGATATATCTTTAGATCTTGCAATCGAATCTTTTTGTTTCTTGTTTTATCACTAGTTTAGTTTATAAAAGAAAACCACAAAAATGGAATTGAGTTTGTCTCATACGCTTCATCTTTTTAAAATCTTTCGTGAGTTTGATGGAAAGGAAAATTGTGCCCAAGTGCTAGAAGAAGAATGCATTAAAATGCTTGGTACTAAATCTTTGAATGATGAGCATGATTGCAATGTTGTTAGTATAAACTCTTTGAGTATCCATAGTACTAATGATGATTGCACTAGTTATGATGAAAATGTCTCCTATAAGCATGTTGATTTTTGTGGAGTAGATCGGGTTTTCATGGACACACCAAATAGGGAAAATAGATATTGCAAGAGGCATAAGTATTTACAAACTAAAGGGTTTCAAGAAAGGCTAGATAAGAGTGCGGAGAATTTAAGATATCTTTACCGTTGTGAATTTTGCAATGAACGTGATCATTTACATCTCCAATGCAAATTGTTTCATGATCTAATCGTGTCCAAAAATTGTGATGATTTGATCTCCCTAGCTCATTACAATCAACTTAGATTGCTTTTGGGTTATGAAGAATTGAAACGTGCAACTAAGCTTATTCCAAAATTTAATCTGGAGCATTTCCTTGATATTGATCTAGAGACGATTTATATGTTTTGTGCGGTGAATTGCATTGAAAATCCTTATATTGCCAATTACCTAAAGAAAATAAAGAAAATAGAAGATGATGAGAATAGTAATGAAAGGGAAGATACTTCCCAATATCCTCCTATTATTTCTTATGATGAATCAGGTAACGAGGAGGAGCTTTCTATTCAACCAATCTCATCAATAAGGAGCTCAAAGAGGAAGGTTAAACCCACACATAATGTGAAGAAGAAAAAGAAAAGAAGGAGCAACAAAGGTAGAAAGGTATCCCTCCCAAATGATGTTGCTCCTACTACTCATTGTGATGATGATAATTGCTTTACTATTGGTGATATTCATATTTTTAACGATGAGAGTGATTATGCTTATGATATGAAAGGGCCCAAGCTTGGGGAAGCTATGTTTGATGAGGATGAAATATTTGAGAATATATTTGCTGAAATTAATGTTTGTCCCAAGCTTGGGGATGCTATGTTTAATGAAGATGATATTTTTAGCATCCCAAGTTTGATATACAAAGTTGTTATGATGATAGCATGCCTCTTACCTATGATGATTAGATTGATGAAAGTGGGTTTGGAAGAGTGTCAACTTTAGTAAGTAGTGATCCCACTATTTTGGAGGATGTTGAATTTTATTGTGATGAATATGAAAGTGGATTTGGAAGAGTGTCAACTTTATTTAGTGATTCCACTATCTTGGGAGAGGTTTCAATCGATTATGATGAGAACGAAGTTGCTACTTATGATGATTATTGTGATGAAACTTATGCTATAAAAAGTAGTGATGATTATATTTACAAATATTGTCATGATTATGATCACCCTTTTTCTGAACATTACTCTTTTAATGTGGAAACAATTTTTAGTGTTCAAGTCTCTTATGATACTCCCACTATTACGAATGAGAAGAATTTTGCTTATGTGGAGAGTAGTAAATTTTCTATGTGTGTAGATCATGAAAAGAATGCTTTAGATGCTGGTTATATTGTTGAATTCATTCATGATGCTACTGAAAATTATTATGGGGGAGGAACATATGCTTGTAGGAATTGCAATAATGTCAAGTTTTTTCTCTATGTGCTTAAAGTCTTGAAGTTATGCTTGTTTTACCTTCCTATGCTAGTTGATTATTGTTCCCATAAGTTGTTTGCTCACAAAATCCCTATGCATATGAAGTGGGTTAGGCTTAAATGTGCTAGTCATATGCTTCATGATGCTCCCGTTATGTTTCAGTTCTTATCTTTTGTGTGAGCATCATTGTCATCATCTTGCCTAGCTAGAAAGGCATTAAAGAAAAGCGCTTGTTGGGAGACAACCCAATATTTATCCTTACTGTTTTTGTGTGTTCACATGATTATGCTACTGTAGTAATCATGTTTTATAGCTTTTGTTTCAATAAAGTGCCAAGTAAGACCTTTAGGATGGCTTACGGTGATAGTTGTGTTGATCCAGCTGAGAATCAGAAACTTTTTCACCCAGTAAATTAGTTTTGTTAATTCACAGAAACATGCTCTTGATCTGATTCGTTTTGCTCTGGATGGGTACACGGATTTCTTAGGACTGCCTAATTTTGTAGGATTTTTGGAGTTCCAGAAGTATACGTTTGATACAGATTACTACAGACTGTTCTGTTTTTCACAGATTCTGTTTTCTATGTGTTGTTTGCTTATTTTGATGAATCTATGAGTAGTATCGGAGGTATGAACCATATGGAAGTTATAATACAGTAGATATTACATCAATATGAATTTAGAATAGGTTCATTACAGTACCTAAGTGGTGGTTTTATTTTCTTATACTAACGGAGCTTACGAGTTTTCTGTTGAGTTTTGTGTTGTGAAGTTTTCAAGTTTTGGGTAAAGATTCGATGGACTATGGAATAAGGAGTGGAAAGGGCCTAAGCTTGGGGATGCCCAAGTCACCCCAAGTTAATATTCAAGAATATCCGAAATCCTAAGCTTGGGGATGCCCCGGATGGCATCCCCTCTTTCGTCTTCGTTCATCGGTAACTTTACTTGGAACTATATTTTTATTCGCCACATGATATGTGTTTTGCTTGGAGCGTCATTTTATCTTGTTAGTATTTGCTTGCTGTTATTTCGAATTATGTTTTGCATCTTTATTTTCAATAAAAAATGCCAAGGATAGCCTTTACCATGCTTATTTTGCTAGTATACATGTTGCTGTTTGAAAACAGAAAGTTTACCGCTGTTGCAAAAATTCCCTACAAAAGTCAGAGAATGATAAAATGGTGAAACTTTTTGCATAATGAGCTCTGATAAATATTCTACAGCGTAATAATTTTCTCATAATTTTTGGAGTTAGGGAAGTATGATGAATCTTGCATTCTTTACAGACTATACTGTTTTGACAGATTGTTGTTATGGTTGCATTGTTTGCATATGTTTGCTTGTTTAATGATTTGAGGATAGGGGTATTAAATATGCAGAGGCATTTAGTATACAATGTTGAATAATAATTTTAGTGATTTGTTACAGTAGAAAATGATAAGGTTTTCCATTGGTTTATACTAACCTATCTCACGAGTTCTTGTTGAGTTTGGTGTGGATGAAGCTTTTGATAAAAAAGAGAAACTATGATATCAGAGGAATTAAGGAGACACAAAAGTTGAAGCTTGGGGATTCCCAAGTCACCCCAAGATAATATTTCAAGAAGTCTCAAGCATCTAAGCTTGGGGATGCCCCGTAGGCATCCCACCTTTCTTCTTCAACAATTATCGGTTAGTATCGGTTGAACCTAAATTTTTGCTTCTTCACGTGAGTTGTGCTATCCTTGCAATGTCATTTTATTTTGCTTCGCTTGCTATTTGAATACAATACCAAGATATGCTTTAATGTTAGAGAGTCTTCACATAGTTGCACAATTATTTGACTACTCATTGATCTTCACTTATATCTTTCGGAGTAGTTTGTCATTTGCTCTAGTGCATCACTTATATCTTTTAGAGCACGGCGGTGGTTATATTTTGTAGAAATTGCTAGTCTCTCATGCTTCACTTATATTATTTTGAGAGTCTTTCAGAACAGAATGGTATTTTCTATGGTTAGAAAGTTGGTCCTAGAATGGTAGGCATCCAAGTTGGGTATAATAAAAACTATCATAGAAAGTGAATTGGATGCCATGATCAATTTGATACTTGATAATTGTTTTGAGATATGGAGGTAGTGATATTAAAGTCATGATAGTTGAGGTGATTATGAAAAATGCTTGTGTTGAGGTTTGTGATTCCCGTAGCATGCACGTATGGTGAACCGCTTTGTGATGAAGTTGGAGCACAATTTTATTTATTGATTGTCTTCCTTATGAGTGGCGGTCGGGGACGAGCGATGGTCTTTTCCTACCAATCTATCCCCCTAGGAGCATGCGCGCGGTGCTTGGTTTTTGATGACTTCTAGATTTTTGCAATAAGTATATGAGTTCTTTTGACTAATGTTGAGTCCATGGATTATACGCACTTTCACCCTTCCACCATTGCTAGCCTCTCTTGTGCCGCGCAATTTTCGCCGGTACCATACAACCACCATATACCTTCCTCAAAACAGCCACCATACCTACCTATTATGGCATTTCCATAGCCATTCCGAGATATATTTCCATGCAACTTTCCACCGTTCCGTTCATATGACACGCATTACTTTTGTCATATTGCTCTTTGCATGATCATGTAGTTGACATCGTATTTGTGGCAAGGCCACCTTCATAATCTTCATACATGTCGCTCTTGATTCATTGCATATCCCGGTACACTGCCGGAGGCATTCATATAGAGTCATATCTTGTTCTAGCTTTGAGTTGTAATTCTTGAGTTGTAAATCCATAAAAGTGTGATGATCTTCATTATTAGAGCATTGTCTCAGTGAGGAAAGGATGATGAAGACTATGATTCCCCCACAAGTCGGGATGAGACTTCGGACTTTACAAAAAGAAAAGAAAAAAGAGAAAGGCCAAAAAAAGAGAGGCCAAAGGAAAAAATAAAAAGAAAAAAAGGGAGAAAAAGAAAAGGAAAAGAAAAAAATAAAATGAGAGAAAAAGAGAGAAGGGACAATGCTACTATCTCTTTTTCCACACTTGTGCTTCAAAGTAGCACCATGATCTTCATGATAGAGAGTCTCCTATGTTGTCACTTTCATATACTAGTGGGAATTTTTCATTATAGAACTTGGCTTGTATATTCCAATGATGGGCTTCCTAAAAATGCCCTAGGTCTTCGTGAGCAAGCGAGTTGGATGCACACCCACTTAGTTTCTTTTGTTGAGCTTTTATATATTTATAGCTCTAGTGCATCCGTTGCATGGAAATCCCTACTCACTCACATTTATATCTATTAATGGGCATCTCCATAGCCCGTTGATATGCCTAGTTGATGTGAGACTATCTTCTCCTTTTTGTCTTCTCCACAACCACCATTCTATTCCACATATAGTGTTATGTCCATGGCTCACGCTCATGTATTGCGTGAAAGTTGAAAAAGTTTGAGATTATTAAAGTATGAAACAATGGCTTGGCTTGTCATTGGGGTTGTGCGTGATTAAATACTTTGTGTGATGAAGATAGAGCAACAGCCAGACTATATGATTTTGTAGGGATAACTTTCTTTGGCCATGTTATTTTGAGAAGACATGATTACTTTGATTAGTATGCTTGAAGTATCACCATTTCTTATGTCAATATGAACTTTTATTTTGAATCATTTGGATCTGAACATTCATGCCCCAATAATGAAAATTACATTGAGAATTATGCTAGGTAGCATTCCACATCAAAAATTCTGTTTTTATCATTTACCTACTCGAGGACGAGCAGGAATTAAGCTTGGGGATGCTTGATACGTCTCCAACGTATCTATAATTTTTTATTGTTCCATGCTATTATATTACACCTTTTGGATATTTATGGGCTTTATTTTACATATTTATATCATTTTTGGGACTAACCTATTAACCGGAGGTCCAGCCCGTGATGAGGACATCAATACCATTGTTGCACCCACAACCCCTACCGTTACATATACTGGACCAATTACTAGAGCTCGCGCACGCCAATTAAATTACCAGGTACTTTCGTTTCTTAGTAATGATTCTAATGTTCATGAGAATATGATGCTGCCTAATTTGGATACATTTGTTTTTCTTACAAATGAAGGGCCTAGCTTGGAGAAGGATGAACATTGGAGCAAGAACACGCATGGAGTTGATGGCATGTGCAAGGGGATCAAGAACGGAGTTACAAGTGATGATTTCAGGACTTTGAAGCCACCATAAGGAGTGCATGAAGCCTTGGACAAAATATACAAGCTGCCACTTCATACATTTCGTCTAGAGGCTATTCTATGTGCTGCGTCACCTTATTATTGGGCCAGGCCCATGTATTTTTGAAATACTTAAGTATAGGCTGTTTTTAGAGTCCGTATGTGTGGGGAAACAAGAGTTAGGGTTGGTCTCGGACCCCTCCTCCAAGGGCCACGAAATTCCCCCCCTCTTCCTCCATATATACAGCCCTTAGGGCGTCGTTTAGACTTTGGGTTTTGTTTAGATTAAAAGTTCACCATAGCTGCAACTTCGCGTACTTTGTTTGTGTTCAACGACCAGACAAAGGCGTCACAGAACCCCACCTTGATCAATAAAGATTTCCTCTTATATTCGCAATATCCAGATTGCAATCTTAGTTTCTTGCTTGTTCTTCGTTTGCCTGCAGGAAACAGACCTTCGTGGTCAGGTTGATCGTGCTCCAGCATGGTCAATAACCTCTCGAAGTTGGTTTAGCGATTGCTAAGGCGCGACATCCTCGCACGTTCGTAGTCGGATCGTCAAAGTCGACTTCCACCAAAGCGATATCCATCATCTCATCAAAAGACGGGACACCTTTGCCTCTATCAAGTGGTATCAGATTTCCAGGTTGCTCGGTGAGATTTTACATTTTTTTCGTAGGTTAGATCGAGTCTGTTCTTCATACCTACAGTCCACGAAAAAGCCACACACAAAATTAGGGTTAGTTCATCACATCCAAACCAATCTGAGCCTTTGCATAATCTTTTTAGGGTTTTGCTTTGTTGAATTTGCGGTTGCATCGTCGTGTCTAGTTGCTGGTCTTAGCGTCTAGTCTTTTAGAGTTTCGAGTTCTGGTCATAAGTTGTCACGCCACCACCGCACCATCATCATCGCCCCTGCCACCTACCACCACCGCTCCGAATCCGTATCCATATACCACCACCAATCTGTATCCATATACCACCACTGATCCATATCCATATAATACCACCGCTACCACCACCGCTGCCATATACCACCACCGCTGCCATATACCACCACCGCTGCCATATACCACCACCATATATCCACCACCAATCCGAGTTCCTTGCATATTAGGTTTGTTTTCGAGATCCATCTAATTTCCGATTCGTGTTTCCTTGCCTGAGTAGGTTTCGAAAAAAAAAGAGTCCGGAAACCACCCTCCGTTTAGGCCCAAAATTTTCCAAAAACGCACTTGACAAAAAAAAATCTGGCTATCCTATTTTTAGGTGTTTCTAAGCGTATTGAGACAGTCGCTGTTATAGAAAGTTTTTTTTGACCCGTTTCCAGTATTTGGGTCCGGGCAGTCAAAAAAAAATTGGTCGAAAAAATTTCGTGCCTATCATGTTATCTTGACTTGGGATGAGTTTTGAGACACTCGCCATTATAGTGATTTTCAAAAAAAAAGGAGCCCAAAAAAAGAGCGCAAAAAAAAAGAGTGAAAAAAAATCAGAGTGTGCTTCTCCCTTGTTTCCATGCAGCGTAGTGATTTTGTTAGTGTTCTAGGCTCGCGTCTCTAGTACAGTCTAGCCTAGGACCAGCACAGTACCGTCGTTGAACGTTTATTCAACTCTGCATCTCTGAATTGATTATTGCTGACCCTTTTTGCTACCATATTATAAGCCTTCCCAGCTCCACATACATCTACGTCATGCGTTTGAATCTCCCTGGTAATCGCTCTATCCAAGCTTTGAGAGTTTTGACTACAACGGTTGCCGATCACCACCTGCTGCTGGGTAAGAACTGGTAAGAATTTGAGATTTGCTTGACGGGTTTGTGATACACCACCACCACTTCTTAGTAGTCTGTAGGATCATATTCTTGTGTGTTTCTATTTGCTGCTAACCATGGTAGGATCACAAGCCGATGAGACTGATTGGGAGAACTTGACGAACAAACAACTACATGATAAATTTCAGCAAATGATGAGTGGACGGGTGCAAGATGTGCTAAACAGATTTGATGAGGCCATGGAGAAGATAGATGGCATTGAGAAGACGTTCGAAACAAAGGTTGATAGCAAGTTTAATGAATTGCTCGTGCGTTTTCCACAACCACCGCCGGCTGCACCTATCACACCTCTGCAACAACAACAACAACAACAACAACAACGCCCCCTTCCGAATCAGTATGGACGAGCGAAGCGTGTTCCTCTTGAGGATGGCCAAACTTCTGATGTTGATGTACCTATTGTTGATGCTTCTTTGGCTCCTGCTACTGCTGCTGCTGGTACCCAGGAGGATGATGAGTATGCGGGCGATTATGAGGATGAGGTTGATCAAAATCAGAACTACGTGCAGCCACCAGCACCACCACCAGCAGGTCGACCTCAAGTATTTATTCGCAATGGTAGGCCTGCACCACCACCTCAGGTACGAGATCATGACCATGTTCCTAAACTAAAATTGAATATTCCACCATTTGAGGGTAGATATGTTATTGATATATATCTTACTTGGGAGTTAGAAACTGAACAACGTTCTACATGTTTGCAATATCCCGAGGAGAGACGGTTGTTGCTGCTGTTTGTGCATTCACTAGTTTTGCATGTGTATGGTGGTCTGAAGTTCTGAACATTGTAGATTATATCCTATTCCAGCTACTTGGGCTGCTTTGAAAACTGCTATGCATACTCGTTGGGTTCCACCATATTATCAACGTGAATTGCTTCAAAAATTGCAGCGTTTAAGACAAGGAAAAAATTCTGTAGAAGAATATTATCAGGAATTACAAACTGGCATGATTAGATGTGGTATTGTTGAAGAGAATGAAGCTATGCTTGCACGTTTTATGGGTGGATTAAATAGAGAGATTTAGACCATTCTAGAGCATAAGGAGTATACTAATCTCACTCGTTTATTTCATCTTGCTTGTAAAGCTGAACGTGAAGTGCAGGATTGACAAGCATTGGCGCGAACTAACTTTTCTGCAGGTCGACCTTCATCATGGACACCGCGTGCATCTTCTACTTCAACTGCACCAGCACCTCCATCAGGTGCCATCTCCAGCCGTGATACAAGAAAGCAGGCACAACCACCATTATCTGCCAAGAGCGCACCTGCCGGGCCTGCACAGAGCTCTTCTTCTTCCATGGCATCAACAGGGCACACAAGTGATATTATTTGTCGTCGTTGTAAGGGAAGAGGTCATTATGCACAAGAATGCAAATCTCAGCGTGTGATGATTGCTACTGAGGATGGTGGGTATGAGTCCGCTAGTGACTATGATGAGGAGACTTTGGCTCTTATTACACGTGAAGAACACGGTGGAGATGATTCTGATCATGAGACGCAATACATGGCTCCTGACGATGCTGACAGGTATGAATGTTTAGTTGCTCAACGCGTTTTGAGTGTGCAGGTCACACAAGCTGAGCAAAATCAGAGGCATAATTTGTTCCATACAAAGGGAGTTGTGAAAGAACGTTCTGTGTGCGTCATCATAGACGGAGGGAGCTGCAACAACTTGGCTAGCATGGAGATGGTGGAGAAGCTTTCTCTCACCACAAGACCACATCCACATCCTTACTACATCCAATGGTTCAACAACAGTGGCAAGGTTAAGGTAACACGTACTATTCGTGTGCATTTTAGTATCTCTACATATGCTGATTATGTTGATTGTGATGTGGTACCTATGCAAGCATGTTCCTTATTACTTGGTAGACCATGGAAATTTGATAAAAATTATGTACACCATGGTAGAAACAATAATTATACTCTTGTTCGTAAGGATAAAAATAATACTTTGCTTCCTATGACTCCTGATTCCATTTTGAAAGATGATACTAATGGAGCTAATAAAGCAAAACAGGAGAAAAATAAGAGTGAAAATCAGATTGTGGCAAAATAATTTGAGCAACAAATGAATCCTAATAATAAACCATCTAGTGTTGCTTCTGAAATTAAATTGAAAAGTGCATGTTTATTTGCCACCAAATCTGATATCGATGAGCTAGATTTCAGCAAATCTGTTTGCTATGCTTTTGTGTGCAAAGAGGCATTATTTTCATTCGAGGACGTGCCTTCGTCTTTGCCTCCTGCTGTCACTAACATTTTGCAGGAGTTCGCTGACGTCTTTTCACAAGACGTGCCACCGGGATTACCGCCTATTCGAGGGATTGAGCATCAGATTGACTTAATTCCTGGTGCTTTACTGCCAAACCGTTCGCCATACCGTACCAATCCAGAGGAGACGAAGGAAATTATGCGTCAACTACAAGAGCTTCTCGACAAAGGTTATATACGCGAAACCCTTAGTCCTTGTGCTGTTCCTATTATTCTAGTGCCGAAAAAGGATGGTACATCACGTATGTGTGCTGATTGTAGAGGCATTAATAATATTACTATTCGTTATTGTCATCCTATTCCTAGGCTAGATGATATGCTTGATGAATTGAGTGGCTCTACAATATTCTCCAAAGTTGATTTGCGTAGTGGATACCATCAAATTCGTATGAAATTGGGAGATGAATGGAAAACGGCATTTAAAACTAAGTTTGGATTATATGAGTGGTTAGTCATGCCTTTTGGGTTAACTAATGCACCTAGTACTTTCATGAGATTAATGAACGAAGTTTTACGTGCTTTTATTGGACGATTTGTGGTAGTCTATTTTGATGATATACTGATTTATAGCAGATCTTTGGAGGAACATTTGGAACATTTACGTGTTGTTTTTATTGCTTTACATGATGCATGTTTGTTTGGTAACCTTGGGAAGTGCACCTTTTGCACCGACCGAGTATCTTTTCTTTGCTATGTTATTACTCCACAGGGAATTGAAGTTGATAAAGCCAAGATTGAAGCTATTCAGAGTTGGCTGCAGCCCAAAATGGTCACACAAGTGAGGAGTTTTCTTGGCCTCGCTGGATTCTATAGGCGTTTTGTGAGAGATTTCAGCACAATTGTTGCACCTCTCAATGAGCTTACAAAGAAAGATGTGCCTTTTCTTTGGGGTACCGCACAGGAAGAAGCCTTCACGGTATTGAAAGATAAGTTGACACATGCTCCTTTACTCTAACTTCCTGATTTTAATAAGACTTTTGAGCTTGAATGTGATGCTAGTGGAATTAGATTAGGAGGTGTGTTATTACAAGATGGCAAACCTGTTGCATACTTTTCTGAAAAATTGAGTGGGCCTAGTCTGAACTATTCTACTTATGATAAAGAATTATATGCTCTTATTCAGACTTTAGAGACATGGCAACATTATTTATGGCCCAAAGAATTTGTTATACATTCTGATCATGAATCTTTTAAACATATTAAAAGTCAAGCTAAACTGAATCGTAGACATGCTAAATGGGTGGAATTCATTGAGACTTTCCCTTATGTCATTAAACACAAGAAGGGTAAACAAAATTTTATTGTTGATGCTTTGTCTCGTCGCTATACTATGCTTTCATAACTTGACTTCAAAATATTTGGTTTGAAGACCATCAAAGATCAATATGTGCATGATGCTGATTTTAAAGATGTAATGCAGAATTGTAAAGAAGGAAGAACATGGAACAAGTTCGTTATTAATGATGGCTTTGTGTTTCGTGCTAACAAGCTATGCATTCCTGCTAGCTCTGTTCGTCTTTTGTTGTTGCAGGAGGCGCATGGAGGAGGATTAATGGGACACTTTGGCATGAAGAAGACGGAGGACATACTTGCTACACATTTCTTTTGGCCAAAGATGAGACGGGATGTTGAGTGTTTTGTTGCTCACTGCACTACATGTCAAAAAGCTAAGTCACGACTCAATCCTCATGGTTTATATATGCCTTTGCCTGTACCCAGTGTTCCTTGGGAGGATATATCTATGGACTTTGTTTTAGGTTTACCTCGAACAAAGAAGGGGAGGGATAGCATATTTGTTGTCGTGGATAGATTTTCGAAAATGGCACACTTTACACCATGTCATAAAAGCGATGATGCTGTTAATGTTGCTGATTTATTCTTTCAGGAAATTATTCGCTTGCATGGTGTGCCAAATACTATTGTTTTAGATCGTGATACTAAATTCCTTAGCCACTTTTGGAGATGTTTATGGGCTAAGTTGGGGACTAAACTGCTTTTTAGCACTACTTGTCACCCCCAAACTGATGGACAAACTGAAGTAGTGAATAGAACATTGTCTACTATGCTTAGGGCTGTTTTGAAGAATAATAAGAAAATGTGGGAAGAATGCTTGCCTCAGATTGAATTTTCTTATAATCATTCATTGCATTCTACTACTAAGATGTGCCCTTTTGAAATTGTGTATGGTTTCCTACCTCGTGCACCTATTGATTTGTTGCCTCTTCCATCTTCGGAGAAGGTTAATTTTGATGCTAAAGAACGTGCTGAATTGATTTTAAAAATGCATGAGTTAACTAAGGAAAACATTGAGCGTATGAATGCTAAATATAAACTTGCTGGAGATAAGGGTAGAAAACATGTTGTGTTTGCACCTGGAGATCTTGTTTGGTTTCATTTGCGTAAGGATAGATTTCCTAATTTGTGCAAATCAAAGCTAATGCCATGTGCTGATGATCCCTTTAAGGTGTTAGAGAAAATAAATGATAATGCATATAAACTTGAGCTACCTACAGATTTTGGGGTTAGTCCCACTTTTAACATTGCAGATTTGAAGCCTTATTTGGGTGAGGAAGATGAGCTTCCGTCAAGGACAACTTCATTTCAAGAAGGGGATGATGATGAGGACATCAATACCATTGTTACACCCATAGCCCCTACTGTTACATATACTGGACCAATTACTAGAGCTCGCGCACGCCAATTAAATTACCAGGTACTTTTGTTTCTTGGTAATGATTCTAATGTTCATGAGAATATGATGCTGCCTAATTTGGATACATTTGTTTTGCTTACAAATGAAGGGCCTAGCTTGGAGAAGGATGAACATTGGAGCAAGAACACGCATGGAGTTGATGGCATGCGCAAGGGAATCAAGAACGGAGTTACAAGTGATGATTTTAGGACTTTGAAGCCACCATAAGGAGTGCATGAAGCCTTGGACGAAATATACAAGATGCCACTTCATAAATTTCATCTAGAGGCTATTCTAGGTGTTGTGTCACCTCATTATTGGGCCAGGCCCATGTATTTTCGAAATACTTAAGTATAGGTTGTTTTTAGAGTCCGTATGTGTGGGGAAACAAGAGTTAGGGTTGGTTTCGGACCCCTCCTCCAAGGGACATGAAATTCCCCCCTCTTCCTCCATATATACAGCCCTTAGGGCGTCGTTTAGACTTTGGGTTTTGTTTAGATTAAAATTTCTCCATAGCTGCAACTTCGCGTACTTCGTTTGTGTTCAACAACCACACAAAGGCGTCACAGAACCCCACCTTGATCAATAAAGCTTTCCTCTTATATTCGAAATATCCAGATGGCAATCTTAGTTTCTTGCTTGTTCTTCGTTTGCCTGCAGGAAACAGACCTTCGTGGTCAGGTTGATCGTGCTCCGGCGTGGTCAATAACCTCTCGAAGTTGGTTTAGCGATTGCTAAGGCGCGACATCCTCGCACGTTCGTAGTCGGATCGTCAAAGTCGACTTCCACCAAAGTGATATCCATCATCTCATCAAAAGACGGGACACCTTTGCCTCTATCAGCACGTATTGTTGTTTTATTTCCTGTTTCAGTATTTCGAACAAAAGGAATATCAAACAGAGTCCAAATGGAATGAAACCTTCGGCAACGTGATTTTTTGGAAGATTATGACCCAGGAGACTTGGAGTGCAAGCCAGGGGATCATCGAGGGAGCCACGAGATAGGGGGTGCGCCCACCCCCCCTGGGCGCGCCCTACCCTCTCGTGATCCCTTGAGGCTCCCCCGACCGACTTATTTTGCCTATATAAGCCTGCGTACCCTAAAAACATCGATGAACAAGATAGATCGGGAGTTCCGCCGCAGCAAGCCTCTGTAGCCACCAAAAACCTCTTGGGAGCCCGTTCCGGCACCCTGCCGGACGGGGGGATCCCTCACCGGTGGCCATCTTCATCATCTCGAAGCTCTCCATGACAAGGAGGGAGCAGTTCACCCTCGGGGCTGAGGGTATGTACCAGTAGCTATGCGTTTGTTCTCTCTCTCTCTCATGTTCTCTCTATGGCACGATCTTGATGTATCACGAGCTTTGCTATTATAGTTGGATCTTATGATGTTTCTCCCCCTCTACTCTCTTGTGATGAATTGAGTTTTCCCTTTGAAGTTATCTTGTCGGATTGAGTCTTTAAGGATTTGAGAACACTTGATGTATGTCTTGCCGTGTTTATCTGTGGTGACAATGGGATATCACGTGCCACTTGATGTATGTTTTGGTGATCAACCTGTGGGTTCCGCCCATGAACCTATGCATAGGGGTTGGCACACGTTTTCGTCTTGACTCTCCGGTAGAAACTTTGGGGCACTCTTTGAAGTACTTTGTGTTGGTTGAATAGATGAATCTGAGATTGTGTGATGCATATCGTATAATCATGCCCACGGATACTTGAGGTGACAATGGAGTACCTAGGTGACATTAGGGTTTTGGTTGATTTGTGTAAGGTGTTATTCTAGTACGAACTCTTGACTAAATTGATCCGAAAGAATAACTTTGAGGTGGTTTCGTATCCTACCATAATCTCTTCGTTTGTTCTCCGCTATTAGTGGCTTTGGAGTGACTCTTTGTTGCATGTTGAGGGATTTTTATATGATCTATCTATGTTATTATTGTTGAGAGAACTTGCACTAGTGACAGTATGAACCCTAGGCCTTGTTTCCTATCATTGCAATACCATTTACACTCACTTATATCATTAGTTACCTTGCTGTTTTTATATTTTCAGATTACAAAAACCCATATCTACCATCCATATTGCACTTGTATCACCATCTCTTCGCTGAACTAGTGCACCTATACAATTTACCATTTTATTGGGTGTGTTGGGGACACAAGAGACTCTTTGTTATTTGGTTGCAGGGTTGTTTGAGAGAGACCATCTTCATCCTATGCCTCCTACGGATTGATAAACCTTAGGTCATCCACTTGAGGGAAATTTGCTACTGTCCTACAAACATGTGTACTTGCAGGCCTAACAACGTCTACAAGAAGAAGGTTGTGTAGTATACATCACACACGAGGAGTGTTTTCGAACCCATAATGATGAATCAAATTGTGAAAATTGTTTTGATGTAACATGTGTAGAGGTCACCTTGTAGGGAGTTCTTCCTGGTCACTAAGGCCCTCTTGATTGTTTCTTGGCCTCATGGCTTGATGGGGGTTACGATGGGTGGAGATGCCAGCTAGAGTGCCCCTCTCAGAGGCCAGAGGGTGAACTCCAAGCGAGTCTCCCTCATCTTCCTCCATAGTGACCTCTTCAAATCCCTCTCACCTGGACTCCACCTGAAGCAACCAAGCATCACCTTCTTCAGCGCTGGAGGAGGGAGAAGACATGATGCCTGGCTAAACAGATCTGACCGACAATAGCGAGAAAAGAGAACAGGAGATTTCTCCGCGATACGGAGGTCAATAGGTTCGGGGAGTATATAAAGATTTTTTTTATCTCGGGAAACAAGCAAACGGAAGAAAAATGGAGTCCGGAAGGTACCCGAGGTGGGCACAACCCACCTGGGTGCGCCTGGCAAGCCAGGTGCGCCCTGGTGTCTTGTGCCCACCAGGGTCACCTTCCTGGTAGTTTCTTATTTTCCCAATTTTCTAAATATTCCAAAACTGCCAAAAATATTTTTGCGGATTTTTCAGAGTCCGTTTACTTACCGTATCGCGTACCACCTCTTTTTCACGATTCTACAGTATTCTGGAAGGTTTTTTTATGTGTTCTTCCGGTGTCATAGTTTGGATAATATTACTTTCATCATTAATGGCCGTACCTAAGATATAATGTTTTATTCGTTACCCATTAAAAACCTTCGGGTTCGTACCTTCGGCATTATTTATCTTGATGGCTCCAGATTGATAAACCTCCTCGATAACATAGGGTCCTTTCCATTTGGAGAGGAGTTTTCCTGCAAAGAATCTAAAACGGGAGTTGTACAAAAGAACATATTCTCCAACTTTGAACTAACGCTTTTGGATTCTTTTATCATACCATCTTTTAACATTTTCTTTGAATAACTTTGCATTTTCATAAGCTTGGGTTCTCCATTCATCCAATGAGCTAATATCAAATAACCTCTTTTCACTAGCAAGTTTGAAATCATAGTTGAGTTCTTTAATTGCCCAATATGCTTTATGTTCTAACTCAAGAGGCAAATGACAAGATTTTCCATAGACCATTTTATAAGGAGAAATACCCATAGGATTTCTATATGTTGTTCTATAAGCCCAAATTGCATCATATAATTTCTTAGACCAATTCTTCCGGGGTCTATTAATAGTCTTTTGCAAAATTAGTTTCATTTCTCTATTGCTAAGTTCAGCTTGACCACTAGACTGAGGATGATAGGGTGATGCAATTATATGGTTAACATCATACTTGGCAAGCATTTTACGGAAAGCACCGTGAATAAAGTGTGAATCACCATCAGTCATTAAATATCTAGGGACTCTAAACCTTGGGAAAATAACTTCCTTAAGCATTTGAATAAAGGTGTTGTGATCAGCACTACTAGTTGGAATAGCTTCTACCCACTTAGTAACATAATCAACAGCAACCAAAATATGAGTATACCCATTAGAGGGAGGAAAAGGTCCCATGAAATCAAATCCCCAAACATCAAATGGTTCAACAGCAAGTGAATAATTCATAGGCATTTCTTGGCGCTTACCAATATTACCTTTCTTTGACATTCATCACAAGATAAGACAAACTTACGGGCATCCTTGAAGAGACTAGGCCAATAAAACCCAGATTGCAATACCTTATGAGCAGTTATGTCTCTCGCATGATGTCCTCCATAATCTTCAGAGTGACATTTCTGTAGGATTTGTTCCTATTCATGCTCAGGTACACAATGTCTAATAATACCATCTACTCCTTCTTTATAAAGATGTGGGTCATCCCAAAAGTAATGTCTTAAATCATAGAAGAATTTTTTCTTTTGTTGGTATGTAAAACTAGGTGGTATGTATTTAGCAACAATACAATTAGCATAGTCAGCATACCAAGGTGTACTATTAGAAACATTTATTGGAGCTAAATGTTCATTAGAGAAACTATCATTAATAGGTTGTGGGTCATCAATAGTATTTTCAAGCCTAGAGAAGTTATCAGCTACGGGGTTCTCTGCTCCTTTTCTATCCATGATATGCAAATCAAATTCTTATAGTAGAAGAACCCACCTAATGAGTCTAGGTTTAGCATCTTTATTTCCCATAAGATATTTTATAGCAGCATGATCGGTGTGAACAGTCACTTTGGAATCAACAATGTAGGATCTAAATTTATGACAAGCAAACACCACTGCTAAGAATTCCTTTTCAGCAGTAGCATAATTTGTTGAGCAATGTCTAGAGTTTTACTAGCATAGTGGATAAAATTTAGTTTCTTATCAACTCTTTGTTCTAGAACAACACCAATAGCATAATCACTAGCATCACACGTAATTTCAAAAGGGAAGTTCCAGTCAGGTGGTTGAACAATAGGTGCAGAAATTAAGGCTTTCTTGAGTGTTTCAAAGGCTTCTAAACAATCATCATAAAAAATAAAAGGAGTATCCTTTTGCAAAAGATTTGTAAGAGGACTAGAAAATTTAGAAAAGTCTTTGATAAATCTCCTATAGAAACCAGCATGACCAAGGAAACTAGGAATACCTTTGATATCTTTAGGACATAGCATTTTCTCAATTGCATCAACCTTGGCTTTGTCCACTTCAATACCTCTTTCAGAAATTTTATGGCCCAAAACAATACCTTTGTTAACCATAAAGTGGCACTTCTCCCAATTCAAGACAAGATTTGTTTGCTCACATCTCTGCAAAACTCAATCAATATTGGTTAAACAATCATCAAAAGACTTCCCATAAACAGAAAAGTCATCCATGAAAACCTCAACAATCTTTTCACAAAAATCAGAGAATATAGCAATCATACATCTTCGAAAGGTAGCAGGTGCATTACATAGACGAAAAGGCATACCTCTATAAGCATAAGTTCCAAAAGGACAAGTAAAAGTGGTGTTTTCTTGATCAGGTTGAGAAACAGGTATTTGTGAAAAACCAGAATATCCATCAAGGAAACAAAAATGTGTGTTCTTATATAATCTTTCTATCATTTAATCAATAAAAGGTAGAGGGTAATGATCTTTTCTAGTTGCTTTGTTTAGTTTTCTAAAATAAATTACCATTCTATAGCCTGTGACAATTATTTGTGGAATAAGTTCATTATTATCATTAGGAACAACAGTAATACCTCCCTTCTTACAGACACAATGAACAGGACTTACCCATCTACTATCAGCTATAGGATAGATTATACCTGCTTCCAGAAGTTTCAATATTTTCGTTCTTACCACTTCTTTCATCTTCGGATTTAACCGACGTTGGTGATCAACAATGGGTTTAGCATCGGGTTCCATATTAATCTTGTGCTGGCATAGAGTGGGACTAATGCCCTTAAGATCATCAAGAGTACATCCAATAGCAGCTCGGTGCTTCCTTAGAACTTTCAATAATCTTTCTTCTTCATGTTCTAAAAGGTTAGCACTAATAATAACAGGATATAACTTTTTCTCATCAAGATAAGCATATTTCAAAGTGTTTGTAATTGTTTTAATTCGAACACAGGATCACCTTTAGGTGGAGGAGGACCTCCTAGAGTTTTAATAGCTAGATTGTGTTTAAGCAGAGGTTGTTGTTCAAACAAGATTCTATCTATTTCATTTCTTTCATGCATATGCAAATCATTTTCATGGTCTAGCAAATATTTTTCTAAAGGATCAGTAGGAGGTACAGCAACACAAGCAAGACCAATAATTTCACCCTTACTAGGAAAATCTTTATTATGATGATTTCTACTAAACTTAGAAAAATTAAACTCATGAGATTAATCACCAAAGCTAATACTGACAGTTTGTTTCTCACAATCTATTTTAGCATTAACGGTGTTCAAGAAAGGTCTACCAAAGATAATGGGACAAAAGTCATCTTGTGGGGAACCAAGAACAAGAAAATCAGTAGGGTATTTATTTTCCCACACAAGACTTCAACATCTCTAACAATCCCAATTGGTGATATAGTATCTCTATTAGCAAGCTTAATAGTAACGTCTATGTCTTCTATTTCACGGGTGCTATTTCATTCATGATTTCTTGATATAAGGTAAAAGGAATAGCACTCACGCTAGCACCTATGTCACATAAACCATGATAACATTGATCTCCTATCTTAACTGAGACAACAGGCATGCCAACAACAGGTCTATGTTTATCTTTTTCATCAGGTTTGGCAATTCTAGCAGCTTCAGCACAGAAGTAAATAGCATGCCCATCAATATTATCGACCAAGAGATCTTTAACCATAGAAACACTAGGTTGTGCTTTGATTTGTTCAGCTGGTTTAGGTGTTCTAATATGACTTTTGTTGACCACAGTTGAAACTTTAGCATGTTCCTTCATCCTAACAGGGAAATGTAGTTTTTCAATATAAGCAGTGGGAACAACTGGGTCAACATTATAAATGATAGTTTCTTCTTTATCTTTTGCTGGCTCTTTAATTTATTCTTTAATTGATGGGTGATATTTGAACCACTTCTCTTTAGGAAGATCAACATGAGTGGCAAAAGATTAACAAAAGGAAGCTACTATCTCAGAGTCAAGTCCATATTTAGTGTTAAACTTTTGAAAAGCATCAGTATTCATAAAAGATTTAACACAATCAAACTTAGGCTCAATACCTGACTCTTTAGCTTCGTCGAGTTCCCAATCTTCAGAGTTGCGTTTAATTCTTTCTAAAAGATCCCACTAGAATTCAATAGTTTTCTTCATAAAAGAACAAGTACAAGAAGTATCGAGCATGGATTGATCATTACAAGAAAGCCGAGCATAAAACTTCTGAATAATAATTTCTGTTGAGAGCTCAGGATTGGGGCATGAATATATCATTGACTTAAGACTCCCCCAGGCTAGAGCGATACTTTCTCCTTCCCAGGGCCAAAAATTATATATATAATTCCGATCACGATGAACTAGATGCATAGGATAAATTTTTTGATGGATTCCAATTTCAACCGATTCCAGTTCCAAGATCCAATATCATCGCATAGCCTATACCATGTCAATGCCTTTCCCTTCAAGGATAAAGGGAAAACCTTCTTCTTAGCTTCATCTTTGATCCTGCAAGCTTAAACAATCCACAAATTTCATCCACATATATCAAGTGCATATCAGGATGTTCGGTTCCATCTCCTGCATAAGGATTAGCTAGCAGTTGTTCTACCATACTCGAAGGAATTTCATATTCAATATTTTTAGTAGGTGCAGTAGGCTGAGGGGTAACTAATTGTGGTTCCGGTCGAGGTGAAGATACCCCGGACAAACCCCTCAAAGGATTGTTTTCCATAGTAATAAGTGACAATAAATTTCAGCATGTAGTAATATTTTTTCTAACCAATTTCCACTTACCAAGAGCCCTTCACTCCCCGGCAACGGCGCCAGAAAATATCCTTGATGACCCACAAGTATATGGGATCAATTGTAGCCTTTTCAATAAGTAAGAATGTTGAACCCAATGAGGAGCAGAAGGAAATGACAAGTGGTTTTCAGCAACGTAATGTCTGAAGTGTTGAAATTGTAAGTAACAGAGTAGTTTGATAACAAGATAATTTGTAACGAGCAAGTAACAGTAGTAGTAAAAAAAGTGCAACAAGGTATCCCAATCCTTTTGAGGCAAAGGACGGGCCAAAATGGTCTCTTATGATAAGCAAAGTGTTCTTGAGGGTACATGGGAATTTCATCTAGTCACTTTCATCATGTTGGTTAAATTCGTGTTCGCTACTTTGATAATTTGGTATGTGGATGGGCCGGTGCTTAGGTATTGTTCTTACTTGAACAAACCTCCTACTTATGATTAACCCCCTCGCAAGCATCCGCAACTACGAGAAAAGTATTAAGAATAAATTCTAACCATAGCATTAAACTTTTGGATCCAATCGGTCCCTTACGGAATAGCGCATAAACTAGCGTTTAAGCTTCTGACACTCTCACAACCCATCATCTAATAACTAATCCACAATGCATTCCCTTAGGCCCAAATATGGTGAAGTGTCATGTAGTCGACGTTCACATGACACCACTAAGGGAATCACAGCAGACATATCATACAAATATCGAACACATATCAAGTTCACATGATTACTTGCAACATGATTTCTCCGTGACCTCAAGAACAAAAGTAACTACTCACAAATGATAATCATGCTCAAGATCAGAGGGGTATTAAATAGCATATTGGATCTGAACATATAATCTTCCACCAAATAAACCATATAGTAATCAACTACAAGATGTAATCAACACTACTAGTCACCCACAAGCAACAATCTATAGTTCCGGTACAAAGATTGAACACAAGAGATGAACTAGGGTTTGAGAGGAGATGGTGTTGTTGAAGATGTTGATGGAGATTGCCCTCCCCAAGATGGAAGAGTTGTTGGTGATGATGATGATTTCCCCCTCCGGGAGGGAAGTTCCCCCGGCGGAATCGCTCCCTGGAGGGCAAAAGTGCTCCTACCCAAGTTCCGCCTCGAGACGGCAGAGCTTCGTCCCGAAAGTCCTCTCCTTATTTTTTTTCTATGTTAAAATGACTTATGTACCATAAGAGGGGCACTAGAGGTGGGCCGAGGTGAGCATAACCCACCAGGGCGTGCCCAGGTGGGTTGTGCCCACCTAGTGGGGTCCCTCTGGTACTTATTGGCTCCAATTATTCTCATTTATTCTATAAAAAAATCCTCGTGAAGTTTCAGCTCATTTGGAGTTGTGCAGAATAGGTAGCCTGACGTAGCTTTTTCATGTCCAGATTTCCAGCTGCCGGAATTCTCCCCCTTTGTGTGTACCTTGCATATTATGAGAGAAAGGGTATTAGAATTACTCGAAAAAGCATTATTATGCAATAAAACAACATAAATAACAGTAGGAAAACATGATGCAAAATGGACGTATCACTCCTACTTTGTGGTGGATTGGCCTCATGAGGAGATTGAGGATGAACTATCACAATTGTTGTACGGTGGAACCCTAGGTGAGATCTTTTCACACTTGGAGGGGGGAAAAGGGATGAACAATCAAGAACACAAGGGGGAAATCACTCAAACACACCCAAATCACACATCCACTAGAGTAGCATACATGAGATCCACAAGAATACAAGAACAATTCAAGGAAAATAGGACTAGGGTAAAGTTCTTCCCACTCCAAAGGAGGTGAGCTCTTGGTGATGATCTTCTCCAATGGGAGGCTATGATAATCCACTAAGGATCTTCCCTAGAGGGGGGTCTTGATCTCCAAGAGGAGGGGATGAGCAAAGCACTCTCTATGTCTATCCAATATTTTGCTAACCCTAAAACGAGCTAGATAAGGAGTACTTATAGGCTAGGGATGAATTGGGGTAAAACAAGGGTACATGGGTAAATTATCCCAAAATGCGTGTAGCCACGGTGGAGGGTTCGGGCACCCGAGGGTCACCGGGAGACGGAGGGTCGGGCACCCGGCGGTGAAGTCCGGGCACCCGGGGCGCACCTAGGGAGGGGGTCGGGCACCCGGGGCGTCCAGGGGGCCGCGCCCTTGGCGGCCATAGAGGGTCAGGCACCCGGGGGCTGAGGGCCTCGACACCCGGGGTGGGCGGAGGAGCACCCAGGCAGGGAGCGGGCACCCGGGGCAGCCAAGGTCAGTGCCCACGCAGGGACCGGGCACCCGGGGTGTCCAGGGGCATCTCCCAGCCAGCGGCCGGGTACCCGGGGTAGTCTGGGACCTCCTCTTCTTCATGCTTCGCGTGTCCTTCTTCCTCCTCCTTCTCCATGTGTACTTGAGTCTCCCTCCTATATTATTCATGGACTTCTCAGTGGTACCTAAGAATGCGTAAGGTTTCCATTTGAGGTACAATCCAACTCTCATGTGAATCCGAATGAAGCTCGAAGAGGAAAGAGTTAACCTTGGTTTCGATGGCATGTGCGCGAGCTCTTGTCATTGGTTCTCCTCGTGGTTCTTGATGAGTTTTAGTAGAGTCCATGGGGATGGTGGAGGGATGCTACGCATCATGTCCCCCCCCCCTTGGGAGAGCTCCGTCTGCGGATCGTGATCTTCATCCCATGGAAATGGTAGTCGTGGATGGACTTGTACTTGGACGGAGTGGAAGTCATGGCGCAAGCCAAGTACTTCAAGATGTCATCGGGATGGTATACATGAAAAATGTGCAAACACAAGGGACACTTGGAAATACAATGGTTAGTGCACATAAGGTGTCCATCAAGTAAGTATGAGTCCGTTCGGCAAGAATGTTCGTGACAAAGAGCATCAAACTTATCAAGATGATATAGAATGATAGGCAAAGCATTCATGGGAGAAAAAGCATTTTTTGCGCTCAAAAAGTTGGGTAATTGGCATGGTGCACAAAGCTAAAAATTCTACCATTGTGCAAAATGATGACATAGTGTGATGGTTTATCAAGAGCATGAACATGGCAATTGATTCTCAATATGTGTATGTTATCACGCAATTGATGGTGGGAAATGTGATCATAATGTATGAAGAGGCCATCAGGAAAGATCACAACAAATTCGCTAAGAATGTTTACAAGCTCACCTATCATGGATGACATATAAATACAAGATGCAACGAGGCAATCATAATGTGAGTCAATCCATCCATAAGATGCAAATTTGTTATAGGTGATGTTGTACCATGGCTCAATGTCGTGGCATAAGTGGTGTTTCAGTGGTGCTTCCAAAGTAGGTGCATTCACTAAGCTCGAGCACTCCTCAACTTGAAGCTCAATAGGGTCCATCTCCAATGTCGGTGCTCCATCCAATAGATGTATCATGTAGACAAGAAGAAGGAGACAACAACGAAAGAATGACCCATCCAATATGCGTATTTGAGGATGGCTCAAAGGGAAGGAGTTCACCTTTAGGAATTTCTCGCAAATGTTGGTATTGTACATCGTGTACACCTTCACATCGCCTTGTGAATCCATCAAAACGAAAGAACATGACAAACACTCGGAAAAACAAATTAGGTTAGCAGAAATGCAAAACCTATTCAAGTGGTGGGTCACCCAACAAGTGTTTTCATCATGCTTATCATAAGAAAGGAAAAGGGTGTAGGTTATGGTAGGTAGGCATATGATGCTAGCACAAGCAAAGTCATTAAGATTAATCAAACAAGCATGCTTCACAAGTAAGATGTCCAACTCTCCAAGATCAATAAGCATAGCATGGTTACACTCACTACATGTGGATATGAGAGGGGCAACTAATGGAGACAATTGAAAATGATCAAGATAAATCGTGTGAGAGGCATGAACATATATGTCATCAACCCAATGAAACGAGCAAGAATGGATCATGGGTGATGCAACCAAGCAAGTGATCATCGTAAACAAGCCATGCAAGCTAGTAGTGCGAAGATGCAACATACTAGAGGTAATCATGCGATGTGTGCAAATAGTGAGCATATATAATGCACATGACACATCACAAGCATGAAAGCAAGATATGAGTAATGTATCATCATGACTCTCCCAACACAAGAATGAACAATAGCATTAGGTACAAGGTAAACATGGTAATAGCGACAAGGATATCCACCAAGCATGCAAATACACATAGAAGTAAGAGAATGGTGAATCATGGGTAAACGCAAGTGAGAGTCACAATTACATGTCAAGGGCATAGAAGAAAGCATAACATGCAAAGTGAACACGATACAATGGGCATAAGGTGACAAGTGGTATAAAGACCATAGCCGCGTGAGAGCCAAGTAAAAGAGATGCGTGTAGTCCTTGCGCAAAGGGAGCGGTAGTAAGGGTACTCCACGGAATCCCAAATGATCGTTGAGCTCAAGAGCTCGTTTCTTCAACTCATGGGATTGTGAGGTTGACGAGTATTCATGAGTACCTACACAAAACAAAGGCAAGGGAAAATTGTGTGTGCATGCTATATGTACACATCATCCATTATGATGCACACGTGTATGAGTTGGTTAGCACAAAATATCCAATGCTCAAATAAATGAGTAGCATGATATAGAAACATGTCATCCATCATACAATGATAATTATTGTGTTCAATATGATTGAGACGCAAATTATTGCAAGTGTGTGGCACAACAATAGCATTTTTATTCATGGGATGCATATGGTGCACACAATCATGGGGATCATGCAATTCATAAGATGTAGCAAAATCTTCTAATGGGTATGAGGAAACTATGGGGGTCATATCATGATAAATAGCGGAAGCATAATATGGGGAAAAGTGACAACATGGAAAACAATGCATGTCTGAAGCTAGGTGGTCATGGCATGGCATATGAGATAAATGATGCAAAGGAATCATATCAATATCATCACAAGAAAAACAAATGCCAATAACCATGGGCTTGTCATCTATGCCATATGCGCAAATTAGGTTTGTTTTAATGGTATATGCATAGTCACTATGATGAGATTGCAAATAAGACATATGATTGAACTCATGCATAGCATATGACATGTCTAGAGGATTGTCAAACATGATGTTACCAAGAGAATTATCACACCAAATCCTATGTAACATGGCATCACCACTAATAGGCTCCACATGGCAATCATCAAACTCGTCATAAATGGACAAATCATTGCATCAGGAAATCATACTAGCATGAAGCATGGTAATAGGTGGGTCCACATCATGCAAGAAATCAATGTCAAGAATGTCCACTAGTGGGACTAGAGCATCACCATCACCTTTGTTACCTTTGTCATTCCACCCAAGTGGTGTAGGTGAGGTGTGAAAGACCAAATAGTGGTCAACGTCATCATTGTGATGGAATCATGTGGTTGGTGCATCATAGTCCACCATGGCCATTGTCTTGTCCAAAGGAAGGACGAAGTTGTCGAGGATTGGCATGTCATCATATATGGGACCTAGCACCAAATGAGAAGACACAATAGAGGTAGAGGTTAAGTTGTTAGAAATCGAAATGGCCTCACATGCCCTATCAACTACCTCACTCTCTCTATGTGGTGGTGGCTCACTCACTCCCTCAAGGTAGGTGCACTTAATGTCACATATGGTGGAGTCACTCAAATAACTCAAGTGGTGGTGGTGGTGGCTCTCCTCACATGGGAATTGGGGCAACTCGTCATATATGGGTCTAGTGGTGAAGTCACTCTCACTCTCAATATGGTGGCATATGTCTCCATGCTCAACTCCTATCGCCGCCTTGGTTGAAGGGATAGTCCCATGCTCAACCTCCTCATCCATAACGCCTCCAAAGATGAATGCCATAGGAAGTGGCAAATCATCACTCTTCTCCGAGACTAAAGAGAAAGTCTCATGAGGGGTCTCGTAGATTGACTCGGAGTATGAGTCCCATTGGGGTGCCGTCTTCAGGTTGTTGAAGAGGTTCGTGCTCGCCGCCATGGTCAAAGGGGATGGCCCTTGCTCGACCGTCTTGTCTCTGTCTTGTATGAGGCCCATATGATGTGGCACCTCATAGCTCTTCTCCATGACCGAAGGTAACTTCCCATGCTCGGCCATCCTCCTTGAGGGGATTCTGAAGATGGAATACTCCCCCTCGCTCGTAGCTGGTTTCCTTGGACTTGCCGACGTCGATGTAGTCATACTTGTGGGGAGTAGGCAAGGATGATGTACGTCCAATGGCGAAGATGCCTAGGTAACACTTGACAAAGATGCCTAAGTGGTGGTGGTAGCCGTAGCTTTCTCTCGGTGGTAACGATGTCGTTGTAGTCGATGGCGCTCTTCGTCGTCATTCACCTTTGGCTTGCGGGCATCATGGCGGTAGTCTAGAAGATGATGATGGTGTCGCGTGGTACTTTCATTATGGCCGCTTTGAAGATTTGCCACTTGAGCGTCTCCGCCTTGAAGATGATGAAGGGGAAGAAGACTTGTAGTTGTCCAACACGTGTCGAATGTCATCCATGTGTGCGTCCAACTTGATGTTGATGTAGTCCCTTTTCCTTGCTTCGGAGTGTCGTATGTCGATGGCGAGTCGCTCGATGTGGTCAAGGACCGAAGATGATGTTATTTGCCTATCCATCACAAGACTCAAGTAGAGGTGAATAGGAAATGAGAGAACAATACCAAGTTACCTTTTTCGAAGATTGAGGATGTATCGATTATCACTCAAGGTAATGCTACAATAGTAGAATTAGTACCGGGTTTGTTTCTCACACATAAGTAAAGCTGATGGAGGAGCTTGGTTGGGATGGGTGGCACAAAATTTCAAGCAAATGTTAGTCAAGATATCGATAATGTTGAGAAGGTTCACAAAACTGCAAGTAAAGCAAGTAGACCAATAGCAAAGAAAGGCACACGGAAACACACACACGGATAGATAAATGGGGTCGTGCGACCAAGGAATGAGCTCAAAATGTGGAATCCACGAAAAATGCTCGTGTTGCACAACTCTAGAGAGACACTAGCACGATTGCTCAATAGGCGGATACGAGACTTGTGCACAACCTATGAGATGCAAAATGTATCAACTTTCTATACCAAGTATGCTATATATGTATGATGTTCCGGTGTTTCGCAGATATGCAATGTGGCGATGCTATGGCTATTGCTTACAAGCTCTTTGTTTTTCTCTTTTGCTTAAAAGCTTATTCTTTTTTTTTCTTTTGGCCACTTTTGCAAAATGCTCAAACCAAGATAGCAAATGTGTATGCGGGAACAAACTTGTGACACAATAGATGGTATGATGATACCAAGATGAGGTATGTATGCAAAGGTAGGTTTGTAATGATGATCACTAAAGTGCACAAGTAGTGTGGCCCGACAATACTCAAATGCCTAGTCTCGATAGGAAAGTGATGCAAAAATGGGCTAGGGGTTAACAAATCAATGGCAAGAATGGAAGTACAATGATAGGATACCACGATACCAAGATGATATAGAGGTTACTGTTCTTGCTTACGGTTAGGTTGTCAAAAAGGTGAAGGTGGCTGTCGGGGGGATGAACCCCGGGCAGGCAACGGAACCTGGATCTTTTTCAAAACATCAGGGCCAGCATTGCCCCTCAGTCCGGCTCGCACTTGGCCGGGTCCCTCGACCCGGACAAGTCCCTCAAACCGGCCGAACTCTTCGACACAACCAAGACGGCAACTAGGCCCTGCTGGCTGGCGCAAGCCGGTAGAACCCGACGCATAAGGGCTTCCCCAACAAGCTAGCTCCCCCGTGGCGTATCCCTCCACCCGGCCACGGGTCAGCTCTCGTCCCATCCTAGTCATACGATGGGACAAGTCTCCATTCAGAGATGAGCGAGGCAACAGTGCCCCGCCAACTCCTCTGACCGGCAGAGGCATGGCAATAGTGCCCCACCTACCCTGCTAACCAAGGCTGGTGTGGCTACAGCGCGCCCGTCGTCATTGCTGACGACAGCAGGCGGCGACCAGGCAGAGCACCATTGTAGCAGACTCGACCCGGCCACTCCGTGACGTCCGACAAGACAAAGAACAGTACCGCCTGGCACATGGGGTCCTCGCCTGGGGAACCTGGCGAGCCCTGACACCCAGCGGGCCCTAGCACCGGCTTCCCGAATGATGACAACCCGGCCCCACGGCCTTGTAACTTTACCATTGTAACCCTGGGGGTTGACCTATAAAACCCCCCAGGAGGCCTCCATACACAAGGGCAAAGCGATTAGTAGAACACACATCACACACACACAAACCAGGGAAAAGGAACAACCTAAGCCTTGGCATGCCTTCCTTCTTCCTCCAAACATCTCTAGGAGCAACCCTGTACCATATCATATAAACCAACCTCAGCAGGACTAGGGGTGTTATCTCTCCGGAGAGCCCCGAACCTGGGTATGTCTTGCATCCCACGCTCGCTCATGCCGACCTCGCCTCTGGAGCCCATCGATGCCCTCGAGCCTCCTCCTCTCTTTAGCCATCCTTTGGCATCTGTCGTGTGCCCACCACGACAGTTGGCGCCCACCGTGGGGTAGCTCGAGGTCGCGGCCAGAGTCATGTTCTAGACGGGGCTCCCCTCCGACACCGATGAGCCAGTCTTGCTGGCAGACGACGTCATCAACATGCTCGCCGCCTCCTTCATCGTGTTGCGCATCTCCGATGCGCCCGCGGCCGATGAGTACCCCAGCAGGGTGCTTGACATCTCCGAATCCCCCATCTCCCTCGGCGACGGTGCTTTCGTCGGGGCGATGGACCTCTGTGTTTGGTTGGAAGTGTATGCCACCAACGCCAATGCCTCTTCTTTGTCCAGCGCGGCGAGGAAGGCTGTTGAAGCCAGGTTCACGATGGATCGCGCCCGTGAGGCCGACCCGCTGCGCGCCATGATGCAAAGCCTCCGCATCCCCGTCACCACCGATCTCGACGCCTCCAACGCTGCTGAGGCCCAGGCCCGGCTGGAGCAGGATCACCAGCGCCTGTTGGATCTGTTTGAGACACTCGCCGCCACGCAACACCGTCTGGACTCCGCTCAATGGGAGTGCGATGCCTCCTATGGCTTCATGCCTGCCGCCGCTGAGCCAAGTCGGGTCGCCAGCATGTGAGTCCACGGGGGGCGCCATCGGCCACGCCCTCGGCGCGATCCCTCCCGTTTATGAAACCCCCGTGAAGAACATGCATGCTGCCCAGGCGGCCACGGTCGGCCTGGACCAGCTCCAGGGTGAGGAGTTGAAGGACCGCCAGAAGCGGGTCAACGACCTCCTCGACTAGGCCAACACGCAGCAGGACCGCCTCAACCAGCTCAGCAAGCTCGCGGGATCCGGCTCGCACCGCACCAATGACCCCGAGGACCAACAGAACAGGGCGTCTTCGCCACCCGGCGAAGCTCATTCCGGCCGCACCTGGACCCGACGCAATCGCGCTCAGGCGACTGTTGGCGGCTTGGCTGACGAGCCAGCTCCGGAAGATCGGCGCCACCACGACCCTCCCCCGTGACTCGACCATCGTCTGTCTTCGGCCGACCCGGCCCCCCGCGGCGCGGTCGCTAGCCGGCTAGGTCTACGCGCCATCGACGACACCGACGCTGGCCATCGCCTCGACCAGCTCGCTCTCTCCATGGAGCTGGAGGAGAACAATGCAGTCGGGCCGGCCTACTTCGGCCCGCGCATCCCGGATGAGCCCTTCCACAAAGGGTTCACGCTCCCCCACGACACCCTCAAGTACAACAGCATTGTCAAGCCAGAGGACTGGCTCATCGACTACACCACTGCAATTGGCATCGCGGGCGGAAATCACCAGCTCGCCGTATGCTACGCCCCGCTCGTGCTCCATGGCTCGGCCCGCACGTGGCTGAACACCCAGCCGGCTGGCAGCATCAACGTGTGGGTCGACTTCGAGCAGGCCTTCATGCGCAACTTCACCGGCACCTAAAAGCGACCCGGTCATCCCAGCCAGCTCACCATGGGCGTGCAGGGGCCAACGGAGAGTGGCCGCGAGTACCTCGCACGCTGGACCGAACTCCGGAACAGCTGCAAGGGTGTCCATGAGGTTCAAGCCATCTAGTACTTCATTAGTGCGTGCCGAGATGGCACCCTCCTCAAGCACAAGCTCCTGCACTCCGAGCCGGCCACCATGGCCGCGCTCATGGCGACGGCGGACAAGTAAGCCAACACCGACTCCGCCATGAAGATCTAGGTGGCGCTGGACAAAGCCGGCAAGGCAAAGCCGGTTCCCCCTCCCAAGTCAGCCAGCGAGAACAGCTGGCAGCAGAAGAACTAGCAGAACAACAAGCGCAAGGCCGACCAGCCGGCCTAGCGCTACGACAACCGCCTCGTCGCGGCCGCCAAACAGGCACCCGCGGCAAAGCCGGGCGCGGCAGCCTACCATGAGCTTCGAGGAGATGCTCGACGCTCCCTGCAAGCACCACAGCGGCACGAGGCCTTCCACGCATACGCTCCGGAACTGCGCCATCACCAAGCACATCATGAGGGGCAACATCCCGCCTCCTCCGGCTCCGGCTCCCGGAGCGGCGCCCCTTCCTCCATCGCCTCCGCCTCCGGCCAATGGCACGATGCGCGATGACGTCTACCCCGCCCAAAATGCGACCTACTTCGTCTTCACCAGCCTTGATGACGAACAACATATCGAGCGCCTACTCCGGCAGGAAGTGACACCGTCGTCCCGGCCAAGATAGAGTACATGCATTGGTTGGATCGCCCGGTCACCTGGGGCTGGGAGGACCACCAGTCCGTCATGCTGAACCCTGGTGCACATGCAAGTTCTCCTGGGTCCTCATCAATGGTGGAAGCAGCATCAACATCCTCTACAACGACACCATCACCAAGCTCGGCCTTGAGGCCAAAGACTTGGAGCCGACCCGGACGATCTTCCACGGCATCGTGCCTGGCCTCTCCTGCTCCCCGATCGGCCGGATCTGGCTCAACGTCCTGTTCAGCACCCGCGACCACTTCCGACGCGAGCCGCTCTGGTTCGAGGTGGGGGACCTGTCCAGCGCGTACCACGTGCTGTTGGGCTGGCCCGCGCTCGCCAAGTTCATGGCGGTCCCCCACTATGCCTACCTAAAGATGAAGCTACCGGGACCGAAGGGCCTCATCACTATCACCGGTGACTATGGCAAATCCCTGGAGTGCGCCCAAGCCGGCGCCAAACTGGCCGAGTTGCTGGTCATAGCCGAGGAGTGGCGCCAGCTCGACCGGATCATCGCGCTGGCCAACAAGATGCCGGCTGTGCTGGCTTTGGCCAAGAAGCCGGCCAACGAAGCCTTGTTCAAGCCCTCCAAGGAGACCAAGAAATTCAAGCTGAACCCGGAAGACCCCAGCTGCAGCAAGTACGTCGTCGCGGGCGCCCGCCTCGACAGCAAATAAGAAGGAGAGCTCGTCAACTTCCTCCATGAGAATCGGGATATCTTCGCATGGACCCCAAAGGACATGCCAGTTATTCCGAGGAAGTACGTCGAGCACAAACTCCATGTACGCAAGGATGCCAAGCCTATCCGTCAACCCCTACGTCATTTTTCTGAAGAGAAGAGAAGAACCATCGGTGAGGAGGTCGCCATGCTCTTGGCGGCCGGCTTCATCATGAAAGTGTTCCACCCCGAGTGGCTGGCCAACCTAGTCCTTGTCCTGAAGAAGAACAAGACCTAGCGCATGTGTATAGACTACACCAGCCTGAACAAGTCCTGCCCCAAGGATCCATTCGCCCTCCTGCGGATCGATCAAGTTATCGACTCCACCACCGGCTATGAGCTCCTGTCCTTCCTGGACGCTTACTCCGGCTATCACTAGATAATGCTGGACCCGGCCGATGCCCTCAAGACATCCTTCATCACGCCCTTCGGGGTGTATTGCTATATCACCATGTCATCGGCTTGAAGAATGTCGGTGCCACCTTCCAGCGTTGCATGTAGAAATGCATGTTGTCGCAACTTGGCCGCAATATCCACGTCTACGTGGACGACATTGTGGTGAAGACCAAGCAGCACCTCACGCTCATCGACGACCTGAAGGAGACCTTTGCCAATCTATGCGAGTATCGGATCAAGCTCAACCCCGAAAAGTGCATCTTCGGCATGTCGGCCGGAACGCTACTCGGCTTCCTCGTCTCAGAGCACGGCATTGAGGCAAATCCGGAGAGGATCATGGCTATCGAGCGCATGCGCCAGCCGGCCCGGTTTGCGCGATGTCCAGAAATTCACCGGCTACTTGGCCTCGGTCAGTCGGTTTCTTAGCCGGGTGGGCGAGAGGGCCTTGCCCCTGTACAGTTGATGAAGAACATGACATCATTCGAGTGGAACGACCAGGCGGACAAAGCCTTCCGGGATCTCAAGCACATGCTCTCCACCACACCCGTCCTGGCCGCACAGACCGAGAAGGAGCCGATGTTGCTCTACATAGCCGCCACCTCGCGGTCGGTCAGCACGGTGATGGTGGTTGAGCGACCAGAGAAGGGCAAGATCCAGTCCATCCAAGCCCGGTCTATTACCTGAGTGAGGTGCTTTCTGCCTCCAAGCAGAACTACCCGCACTACCAGAAGATGTGTTACAGCGTGTATTTCACCACCAAGAAGTTGAAGCAGTATTTCCAAGAACATGTTGTCACCATTGTCAGCACAACCCCCATCGGCGAGATCATGGGTTGCCAGGATGCCTCTGGCCGGGTCGCCAAGTGGATGATCGAACACCATCCTCTACGAGCCCCGCACCATGATCAAGTACCAAGCTCTGGCCGGCTTCCTCGTCGACTGGACCGAGACCCAGTACCTGCCACCACCGCCGGATTTGATGCACTGGCGCATGCACTTTGACTGCTCCAAGATGCACTCTGGTTTGGGGGCCGGCACCGTGTTGTCTTCCCCGAAGGGCGACCGGCGTGCCAAGGAACTCAGTATCTGGCGCATCCTGTGCTATGGCGACTAGAACTGTCAAGCTTTGGCCTGAAGTACGAAAGTACCTCAACCATTCAGAGCAGAGCATTGGCAGAGTTCATTGTAGAATGGACGCCCACTCCAGATGAAGAAATGCCACAAACAATTATCCCCGGCAAAGACGCACCTCAGGAATGGATCATGTATTTTGATGGTGCTTTCTCATTGCAGGGCATTGGAGCCGGCGTGCTTCTTGTTGCGCCCACGGGATAGCATCTCAAGTCTGTGATTCAAATGCACTTTCCCCAGGAGAAGACCACCAACAATACTGCCGAGTACGAGGGGCTCCTTGCCGGGCTCAGAATTGCGGTGGAGTTGGGAATCAAGAAATTGATCATCCATGGAGACTTGCAGCTCATGGTGAGACAAGTCAATAAGGATTACCAGAGTCCATTGATGGAGGCATATGTGGAGGAAGTGAGAAAGTTGGAGGAACACTTTGATGGATTACAAACAGAGCACATGCCACGTGCGGAGAACAACATTGTTGATCATTTATCAAAGTGCGCTGCACAAAAGCTCCCTATGGAACCAGGAACTTTTGTCCTCCACCTAACTCAACCATCAATGTACCCTTCAATGATGGCCAGAAAAAGGAGGAAGTTGGACTCCGGCAAATATCTCTAGGCAGGGCTTCCCGAAGCCACTGGTAGAGAAGTTACCGGGAACAACTCTACTTTAGTCGGTGAGCAGCACGCTCCCGCGGAACCATAAGTTCTTGCGGTTGGGGTGAGTGCTCCCACGAAGGAGGAGGTGCCGTTAGTCCTTGCTATTGAGCCTCAGGCTCCAATTTGGGCACAACACATAGTCCGCTACCTTCAAACAGGAGAAATTCCTGAAGAGCAAGAAGAAACTGAAAGATTAGCCCGACGGTCCAGTATGTATCAGTTTGTCGATGACACTCTGTACAGAAGGAGGCCAAATGGTGTGAAATTGAAGTGCATTTGTCGGGAAGATGGGCAGAAGCTGCTGGCAGATATACAGGAGGGCATGTGCGTCTCCCACATTGGATCAAGAGCCCTGGATGGAAAATCTTTCCGATAGGGTTTCTATTGGCCCATAGTCCTCCGGGATGCAATTGAGCTAGTCACCAAATGTGAAGCCTGCCAGTTCCACTCCAAGAACATCCATCAACCAGCTCAAGCTCTCCAGACGATCCCTTTATCCTGGCCATTTTTGGTCTGGGGGCTCGACATCTTGGGCCCCTTCCCCCGTGATACTGGGGGCTTTGAATTCTTGTATGTTGTGATCGACAAGTTTACAAAGTGGATGAAAGTGGAACCAGTGAGGAAGGTAACCACACAATCAGCTATCAAGTTCTTGAAAGGATTGGTGTGCCATTTTGGAGTGCCCGCCAGAGTGATCACCGATAATGGCACCAGATTCACGAGCCGCGCCTTCATGAAATACGTCCAAACCCTTGGGAGCAAGGTCTCTTATGCTTTTGTCGCTCATCCCGGGATCAATGGGCAAGCTGAGAGGATGAATGATGAAGTGTTGCATGGACTCAAGACAAGAACTTTTGATAAGTTGAAGAAATGTGGCAAACACTGGATTGACGAGCTGTTAGTGGTTCTTTGGTCCCTCCGTACAACACCGAATCGAGCCACCGGCCATACTCCCTTCTCCCTAGTGTATGGGGAAGAAGCAGTGCTCCCCATTGAACTCATATTAGAGTCACTTCGATTACTTGCCTGTGATGAGGTAGAGCAAGAGTAGCTACGGCATGACGATGTAATGCTCCTCGAGGAAGATTGTCACCGGGTTGTTGTACGTGTTGCACGATACCAGCAAGCCTTGCGCCGCTATCATAGCCACATGATTCATGCCCGGAGCCTTGAGGAAGGCGACCTTGTCCTTAGGCGTATTAATCCGCCAAGGGTTCTAACAAGTTGACGCCAAAGTGGGAAGGCCCTTACCGGATAGTGCGAGTCACTGTTGAGGAACGTTGCAGAAAATAAAAAAATTCTACGCTTCACCAAAATCAATCTATGGAGTCATCTAGCAACGAGAGAGAGAGAGGAGTGCATCTACATACCCTTGTAGATCGCATGTCAGGACCCCGATCCTAAGTCACATTGATCTAGCATGTAACACCTCATATCACTTTGCGGCCTCACGCACGGTATTCCCACGGGTGTCGCCTTACCATGCCCGGGACCGTTTGCGCCTTTTGGCACACGTATATGATAGTGTCGCTAGCATCCATATGACAGAGAACCCGGGCTAACATGGCTAGTCGTGAACCCAAAGTGGCACTAACTTACAGGGACAGGCATACATGACCCAGCATCGAACGTGTCGGTCATCAGCGAGTGAATCCGGGCTGTAGCAACTGGGCTAGCAGGACTCCGGTGTCACATCCCTAGTTCTGGCCTGATCTATGCTTGCTTCCATGTGTGCATCATGTTTAAATTTTTGAAACCTGAACTGAGGAAATCTGGAAGCCTCAAAACCCTAAATAAAAGAAGGGCAAAAACCCTAAAAATCTCATTCATTGTTCCAAAATGCTCTTCTTAAATGTTTGATAATTTTTGGCAAGGGTTCTGGTCCCAACCAAAATATTGAACATTTTTAAGGATTTATTTTTGGGACTTTGAATTTAAATCATTAGCTATTTGAATTTGAATTATATTCATATAACTAGAATATAATTTCAAATACCCCTGAAATATTTTATGAGCTTTTGGAAAAGTCCATCTAGCAAAATAAAAATATTCAGAGGACCTTTTGGCATTGTTTGAATTATTTTAAATTCAAAACAGTGGCAAAACGAAATTAAATAAAACAAAACAGAAGAAAAAAATAAAACAGAGCAGAGAAAACCTTACCTGACGCAGCCCACCTGGCAGCCCGCTGGCTGGCCCAGCACTGTGCTGGCCCGTGCCAGCCACCTGCTTCCTCCCGCCAGAGCAGGCAGGCAGCTGCCTGTCGGCCGCGCGCGCCGCCGTGCGCCACCTCCTGCTTCCCCGGCCCTCCTAGATGATGCCACGGAGACACCCAAAGCCTCCCCTCGTTCTCCGCTCTCCCCCCTGGACCGCTCCCCCTCCGCTGGCTCTCTCTTCCCTCTCTTCCCTGTGAGCCCCGAGCGCAGCCGTCGCCGCCGTTCGCCATAGCCGCGGCCACTGGCCACCCCACGCAATCCCGACGCGCCCAGAAGCTCCGCCACGTTGTCTTCTTCATCTTCGATGAGCCACGCAAGCCGGGAGGGCCTGGAACATCGCCATCGCCGTCGTCTTCCACCTCGGGCTCCGACCACCGCCGCCGTCGATTCGCCGTCTCCACCGCCTCCCCGAGCACGCCGACCTTCTCTTCGAACTCACCGTGAGCCCCTGTCCATTTCCCCTCTCTCCCCGTGCCCGTCCGCGCCTTCTAACCACCCTGGATGTCGGAGCCGACAGTTCCTCGCCGCCGGCGATGACGCAGACGAGGCTAGAGCCACCGTAGCTAACTCCCGATCACGGCAACATGCTCAGCACTCTTCCAGGAGCCGGGCACGCCCACCCGTGCGACCTGCCGTGCCCCCCTAGCGCCAACCCCGACCTCGCCGTGCTCCGGCCGCCGCCCCGCTCGCCGCCGTCGCCAAATCCGACCTCCCCAGCACGAACGGATGCCACGATTCGATGCGCGCACACACCAGCTACGCGTAGAGCCCCTCAGTCGCCGTTTTGGTCGCCGGAGGAGGAATTCCGACCCCCTCCGCCGTCTGGGGCTTCACCGGCGACGAGCCGTGGACCAAGTCCGGCGGGTTTGACCCCAGCTGGACGCCCCTGACTCAATGACAGGTGGGGCCCAGCCCTGTTAGTTAATTAGGATTAGTACTAATTAAATTAGTTAAACTAATTACCCCTGCTGACACTGACAGTGGGCCCCGTGGCTATTAACCTGATTAGTTAGAGTTAATTAACTCTGTTAGTCACCTAAGTCACTGACCAGTGGGCCCCACTGGTCAGGTTTGACCCGGACCAGCCCCTGTTGACCTGCTGATGTCATGCCAACGTCATGCTGACGCAGTAATGTTTTCTGGATTTAATTTAATTCTGAAAATTCCAGAAAATAGCTAAAACTTCAATAAATCATAGAAATTCAACCATAACTCCAAATGAGATAAATTATATATGAAAAATTATCAGAAAAATTCAAGGAATCCATCTGTACCATTTTCATGCATGTTAGAACAACTTATAGCTGTTGTATAACACAAATCAATTAAATGGCATTTGAATAATCACATATGGAGTTTGAATTTGAATCTTGTATTCAAACCAACTTCATTTAATCTGTTGCTAGTTGCATTAGCTCAAAACACATTCATATTGCCATGTCATGAGCATGCATCATATTGTGCATTGCATTGATTGTATTTCTTCTTGTTGCCGGTATCTGTTCCCTCCCGGTAGACGATGTTCTGACGTTGTGATCGTTAACACTGATGAAGACTCAATGTTATCTTCAGAAGTGCCAGGCAAGCAAAACCCCCTTGTTCATTCCGATAAAATCCCACTCTCTCGCTACTGCTCTCTATTACTGCATTAGGACAACAACGATTCAACTGTTACTTGCTGCGGTAGCTGAACCCCTTTATCCTTTGCATGACCTGTCATTCCACAGTAAATAGATGAAACCCACTAGAATGAGTAGGAGTTGTTTGAGCCCTGTTGTGCCTACTCATTCATGTTTGTTTGTCATGCCTGCTATTGCTTAGAGTTGAGTCAGGTCTGATTCATCGGGGATGTATCAGAGGTGTGTGAACATGTCCTATTGTGTGTGAGCTAAGTGTGTGAACACGATTTGGTAAAGGTAGCGGTGAGAGGCCATGTAGGAGTACATGGTGGGTTGTCTCATTGCAGCCGTCCTTAGGAACTGAGTTCTGTGTTTGTGATCCATGACCAGCTACTACCACACATTGGAATGCTTAAGTGCCCCTCTCGACTTATTAATCAACTTGATCTCTGTCCAGGAGTTGCAACTAGTTTCTGGTGTTTGTAGGTAGTGTTAGTAGTCTACCAAGTGGCACCCGGTACAGGTGGGCTTGGGACAGACTAGGCACAGTGGCACGGTGTACCAAGTGGCACCCGGATGGTGGGCTTGGGAACCCTGCTCACATCGTTTGGGGCCGTGAGCGACACCCCGGCCGGATCTCCTTGCGGATGGAACCCGAATAGGCGATAAACCTGGACTAGAGACTTGTTCAGTTAGTCAGGTCGTGGCCGACTCCCTCGCCCGGCTTCCGCTTGAAGGTTGCCGAGGTACATGACGTGTACAGGGCGGTAAGTGGCGAGAGCGTGTGTGAAGAAGTACACCCCTGCAGGGTTAACATCATCTATTCGAATAGCCGGATTCCTCGGATATGGAAACTTGGACCCCTTGCATAGTTCATAGACAAGTGTAAGTGGATACTCTAAAATACGCAAGATAAGCGTGAGTGCTATGGATGGCGTTCTCGTAGGGAGACGGGAGCGGATCCATAGTGGTGTATTGATATGGTGGATATGTGGACTCGTGTGCGCCACCTCAAAAGAGTTACTTGCAGTCGTAGTTCAGGTTAGCCACCGAGTCAAAGCTGGCTTGCTGCAGTTAAACTCCACCACCCCCCCCTTGTTGATAATGATGCATGTGTAGATAGATCTGATGTAAGTCTTGCTGGGTACATTTGTACTCACGTTTGCCTATTTTATGTTTTTGCAGAGAGACTTCAGTCTCACTAGTAGTTCCGCTTGGACTTCGACGTTTAGCTTGATACCTCAGCTACGATCTTGTGCCCTCGGCAGGATCTGGTAGATAGTCAGGCTTCTCAGCCTTTTTCATTTATAGATGTCTGTACTCAGACATGATAGCTTCCGCTTGTGCCTTGACTTGTATGCTCTGATTGTTGGGTCATGAGACCCATGTTTGTAATGTCTCGCTCCTCGGAGCCTATTGAATAAACTACTTGAGTCGTAGAGTCATGTTGTGATGCCATGTTGTATCTGCACATATCGAGCATATTGTGTGTATGCTATTGAAATGCTTGGTATGTGTGGGATCTGACCATCTAGTTGTTTATCTTTAGTAGCCTCTCTTACCGGGAAATGTCTCCTAGTGTTACCGCTGAGCCATGGTAGCTTGCTACTGCTCTGGAACACTTAGGCTGGCCGGCATGTGTCCTTCTTCGTTCCTGTGTCTGTCCCTTCGGGGAAATGTCACGCTTTGAGTACCGGAGTCCTGTTAGCCCGCTACAGCCCGGTTTACCGGAGTCCTGCTAGCCCAGTGCTACAGCCCGGACCCACTTGCTGATGACCGACACGTTCGAAGCTGGGTCATGAATGCCTGTCCCTGTAAGTCTGTGCCACTTTGGGTTTACGACTAGTCATGTCAGCCCGGGCTCCTTATCATATGGATGCTAGCGACACTATCATATACGTGAGCCAAAAGGCGCAAACGGTCCCGGGCAAAGGTAAGGCGACACCGTGGGGATACCGTGCGTGAGGCCGCAAAGTGATATGAGGTGTTACCGGCTAGATCGATGTGACATCGAGTCGGGGTCCTGACATCGTTGGCCATGTAGGAGTACATGGTGGGTTGTCTCATTGCAGCCGTCCTCAGGAACTGAGTTCTGTGTTTGTGATCCATGATCAGTTACTACCACACATTGGGCTCCGGGCGCTCCAAGCCCTCTCGACTTATTAATCAACTTGATCTCTGTCCAGGAGTTGCAACTAGTTTCTGGTGTTTGTAGGCAGTGTTAGTAGTCTACCAAGTGGCACCCGGTACAGGTGGGCTTGGGACAGACTAGGCACAGTGGCCCGGTGTACCAAGTGGCACCCGGATGGTGGGCTTGGGAACCCTGCACACATCGTTTGGGGCCGTAAGCGACACCCCGGCCGGATCTCCTTGCGGATGGAACCTGAATAGGCGATAAACCTGGACTAGAGACTTGTTCGGTTAGTCAGGTCGTGGCCGACTCCCTCGCCCGGCTTCCGCTTGAAGGTTGCCGAGGTACATGACGTGTACAGGGCGGTAAGTGGCGAGAGCGTGTGTGAAGAAGTACACCCCTGCAGGGTTAACATCATCTATTCGAATAGCCGGATTCCTCGGATATGGAAACTTGGACCCCATTGCATAGTTCATAGACAAGTGAAAGTGGATACCCTAAAATACGCAAGATAAGCGTGAGTGCTATGGATGGCGTTCTCGTAGGGAGACGGGAGCGGATCCATAGTGGTGTATTGATATGGTGAATATGTGGACTCGTGTGCGCCACCTCAAAAGAGTTACATTGCAGTCGTAGTTCAGGATAGCCACCGAGTCAAAGCTGGCTTGCTGCAGTCAAACTCCACCATCCCCTTTTGTTGATAATGATGCATATGTAGATAGATCTGATGTAAGTCTTGCTGGGTACATTTGTACTCACGTTGCTTAATTTATGTTTTTGCAGAGAGACTTCAGTCTCACTAGTA
>NC_041381.1:251472374-251548381 GCF_002162155.2 Triticum dicoccoides
CGTTATGCTGTCCGAGTCATCCCAGGTTTCTAAACAATCTGATGCATTTGCAAAATCCTTTCCCTCTGGTTTCGATGTTCCTTTATGCCAGCTCAATCACACTAATTGTTGAGTTGAGGTATTCTATTGCCTTGACATTTATGTTGGAGTTATTATTATGACCCTAGGTGCCTTAGGGGATCATCTAGTAGTCTAGCCATATTTTGTGTTCCCAGCGTGATGATTCTGGCCATCATTCTCGTAAGCATCATGTGATGCCAACTAGTTAGCAGGTATTCTATTCCTGGGTTTTCGAACCAAGATTCACCCTACTCACTTCGTGTTGATAGTGTTGCTAGTTCCTTTAGATTATTAGTAACCTTTGCATTAGTCCTCGAGGTCCGTGGTATATCCTTCTTCCAAATACCATGAACCACTTACGGCAGAAGTTTGTTGGATCAAAAGATCACAACAGGAGTGCTCTCAATGGGTTCTCCATTCTACATTGTGACTCTGCCAGTTCAACCTTTCTGCATAGTTTATCCGGAAGAAACATGTTGAGCTCTGCTCGACATACTAATCTATGCATCCACAACTCAGAAAAACATATGTTCCTTTGGGTTGTCCCTCTTTAGTTTTCTTCTGACCCTCGTCTGTCAATTGATAGTCAAGAGTATGTGTGCAATCGTTATCGATGCCTATTACTCTTGTGGTCCGTCAAGCCATTCTAATCCTGAATGACTTGGAGAAACAAACTCCAGTACCTCTTCCATATCCAGGATTGGGTCAAAAAAGTTGTGCTCCGCAAATCAAAATGCCAATCCAGCTTTTGTTCTGTTCTACCTTGAAGTGTTACCCTCTTTATGTCAGGATTGTCATGAGAATTGCACCACCTCTTATGAATTCTTGACGCAGTAATACTTCTTGCCATCATTGTTCATTCCTTGGTTTCCGTGTTATTGTAACCGGAATGCCAACAAGTGAATCGTGGTGTGTGAAATCAATACTCCTAGCAACTCCGTTGCTTGGTAGTTAATGGACAATATTCTCATTCTTAGCATGCTGGTTATTGAATTATCATTCTAAGTCTGATCGTGCTACCTAGTCCTTATTTCCGGTGCACTCTTCGATCAATGAGCTAGGATTGTGTCAATCCCTCATTTTTTCTTTTTGATCATATCATCTTGCCCTGAAAAGCAAGATTGTTCTCGAGCTTAGAGACATATCGGTGGTTCGTGATTTTCCGTATATCTTCTCAGAAGTATTACCAGGTTGTCACCTGACTGTTATGTTGAGCTCGTGATCAAGTTGGTTTATCCTGTAAACCACCCCTTCTCCAAGAATCTGTGTGGGATACCCCGGAGCTAGTTGGCTAAGCTGAACAACAACTTGGAGAGTTGGAAGATAAAAGCTTGCCTGACTTAGTTCGTTCCAAAGGGATATTCTTGTGTAGTGTGTGTTGAAGAAATATGATATCTTCATCGATTGGTCCCTGTGATCAGTTGCTGGGCCTATTGTCTCATCAATCCTTTGATTTGAGTGTGGGCTATCGTCAAATCAAATCAGTACCAACGATGTTTGTAATGTTGTTTTACTCGCGGTTTCTCCTCGAGCATACACCATTATATTCTTTGGGTCTGACCAATGCTATCACCTGTTCACATAATTAGGGAATTCCATCTTCATGGGAATCTGGATGAATTGTTGTTGAGCCCATCGACAACATCCTTGTCTCCTCCATGATTTTGTTGAACATTAAGCTAGTGTTGGAAACTTTTGAAAGCATTTCTTCATGCTAGCTCATGAAGTATATGTTCGGATGTAAGAAGTGACTTCCTCCAGTTCATGTGCATTAGATGCAAGTTGCCGCCGTGGATTCGAGAAAGTCAATGTTGTTTCCTTTGGAATCATCCAAAATCAGTCATGCATACGTGCGAAGTATTCTATGGTTCGGAGACTTGCAACCTCCATTCTATATGTGTCCCTAGCACACCAAGCCACTGACTGATTTGTTCAGGAAAAAGGAGTTGATGTGCTAATCCTAGGTCATGCACAAGACTTCAATATCCTCGATTATGGCTCCCCACCTGAACTTGGTAGTGTTTTATTGTAAGACTACCATGTGATCATGTTTTGTCTGGGACAACATGTTCACATGTGTGCAGCAGAACCAGCTCATGTTTTGGAGCTTACTATCGTAGTTCATTCCCCGAGAATCTCGCAACGTCATCTTGTCGATTTGTGTTGCAAACTTCCGTTTCTCTTCCTAGACTCGATGAGTCTGGAATATCCTAAACCCAACCAGATCGGAATCTCAGGCAGATATGATGGTTGGAGCATTTCCCAAGAACTATAATATTGGTCCCTCGATAACCGGTAAAGTGGATGTCGTGGCCAACACACCCAGCCGGAAGACCTGTTATTATAATATCTTGATTGAGGAAGTTGGCCACCTCCCCATAGGGATTTCGTAGGATTTACTCCTTAGTTGCCCTATGGATTTTTGAGATCCCGAAGTCCGACCTTTTACTTGATGTTCTAGATATCAAACCATAATTATCTATGGATTACGCTAGCACATCAAGGAGAACATTAGAAGCGGAGTGCTAAATGTCTCTCGGTCGATCGTCCAGATTTTGTCTCCTTGGCCTCGCTAGGGTGAAATCTGAGATGATGTTATCTTCCTATGCATCTGCATCATCCATCGTTGTTCATCATGGTGGTATGTTGTGTTGCCAGGATCCTTGACACGGATGTTGGTAAAACCTTGATGAATATGGAAATGCTCAAGTTCTTGAGAGCACGCACAAGAGCTAGGTGTTATCATCGGCACTAACTGGGTTTGCTCTCAGCTTCCTCGGTTATACTATAACTTCTCAAACAGTGGATTCACTCTTTATTGTTGGGTTCTTCCCCAGTTACCAGAATCATTCCCAGCATTTGCATTTTGTTCCCAGCTTGCACCGCCAATATGCCATTCTACCATGGGTCTCTTCCATTTCCGGTGATAAGCAAATTCATCCATTACGTTGTCTTCAACAAGGTAATCCACATAATCCAAGTTCGAGTATGCCATTCTACCGAACCCCTCTAAATGATCGATTATGATTTGCCTTAAGCTGGTATAAAGAGTTTCAATGATCCTTGAATCAAAGGTAATTCTTTTTGCCACTTAAGGGGATATTTCTACGAGTCACCATCCCTAAGGTGCCTCGTTGTAGTGTCATGGCAACTCAACTCCTCGCTATGTTGACAATCGTTTACCACCTTCTTAGGTGTGGAATTGTTGTCTACCTAGTGATCCCTCCGTCATTTGTTCCACTCCTTTCCGCTAGAGGTGACAATGTCTCATCCCATGAGTTGATCCTGAGTTGTTCGGTCTTCGAGAAGATCGATCCTTCTAGAGTTTTCCTTTCCTCTTCTTGTCATGATTAGCTAGAGTTCTCAGAGCAAGACTACAAGATAAACATGGTGATTGAATCAACGCTCATTTGACGTGCAACCTGGATTGTGAAGGTTATACTAGTTTGCATTTCCCCTTCATCTTACCCTACGCTTGAATCTCGAGACGAGATTCTTGTTTAGTGGGGGTGAGTTGTCACATCCCTAGTTCTGGCCTGATCTATGCTTGCTTCCATGTGTGCATCATGTTTAAATTTTTGAAACCTGAACTGAGGAAATCTGGAAGCCTCAAAACCCTAAATAAAAGAAGGGCAAAAACCCTAAAAATCTCATTCATTGTTCCAAAATGCTCTTCTTAAATGTTTGATAATTTTTGGCAAGGGTTCTGGTCCCAACCAAAATATTGAACATTTTTAAGGATTTATTTTTGGGACTTTGAATTTAAATCATTAGCTATTTGAATTTGAATTATATTCATATAACTAGAATATAATTTCAAATACCCCTAAAATATTTTATGAGCTTTTGGAAAAGTCCATCTAGCAAAATAAAAATATTCAGAGGAGCTTTTGGCATTGTTTGAATTATTTTAAATTCAAAATAGTGGCAAAACGAAATTAAATAAAACAAAACAGAAGAAAAAAATAAAACAGAGCAGAGAAAACCTTACCTGGCGCAGCCCACCTGGCAGCCCGCTGGCCGGCCCAGCATTGTGCTGGCCCGTGCCAGCCACCTGCTTCCTCCCGCCAGAGCACGCAGGCAGCTGCCTGTCGGCCGCGCGCGCCGCCGTGCGCCACCTCCTGCTTCCCCGGCCCTCCTAGACGATGCCACGGAGACACCCAGAGCCTCCCCTCGTTCTCCGCTCTCCCCCCTGGACCGCTCCCCCTCCGCTGGCTCTCTCTTCCCTCTCTTCCCTGTGAGCTCCGAGCGCAGCCGTCGCCGCCGTTCGCCATAGCCGCGGCCACTGGCCACCCCACGCAATCCCGACGCGCCCAGAAGCTCCGCCACGTTGTCTTCTTCATCTTCGATGAGCCACACAAGCCGGGAGGGCCTGGAACATCGCCATCGCCGTTGTCTTCCACCTCGGGCTCCGACCACCGCCGCCGTCGATTCGCCGTCTCCACCGCCTCCCCGAGCACGCCGACCTTCTCTTCGAACTCACCGTGAGCCCATGTCCATTTCCCCTCTCTCCCCGTGCCCGTCCGCGCCTTCTAACCACCCTGGATGTCGGAGCCGACAGTTCCTTGCCGCCGGCAATGACGCAGACGAGGCTAGAGCCACCGTAGCTAACTCCCGAGCATGGCAACGTGCTCAGCACTCTTCCAGGAGCCGGGCACGCCCACCCGTGCGACCTGCCGTGCCCCCCTAGCGCCAACCCCGACCTCGCCGTGCTCCGGCCGCCGCCCCGCTCGCCGCCGTCGCCAAATCCGACCTCCCCAACACGAACGGATGCCACGATTCGATGCGCGCACACACCAGCTACGCGTAGAGACCCTCAGTCGCCGTTTTGGTCGCCGGAGGAGGAATTCCGACCCCCTCCGCCGTCTGGGGCTTCACCGGCGACGAGCCGTGGACCAAGTCCGGCGGGTTTGACCCCAGCTGGACGCCCCTGACTCAATGACAGGTGGGGCCCAGCCCTGTTAGTTAATTAGGATTAGTACTAATTAAATTAGTTAAACTAATTACCCCTGCTGACACTGACAGTGGGCCCCGTGGCTATTAACCTGATTAGTTAGAGTTAATTAACTCTGTTAGTCACCTAAGTCACTGACCAGTGGGCCCCACTGGTCAGGTTTGACCCGAACCAGCCCCTGTTGACCTGCTGACGTCATGCCAACATCATGCTGACGCAGTAATGTTTTCTGGATTTAATTTAATTCTGAAAATTCCAGAAAATAGCTAAAACTTCAATAAATCATAGAAATTCAACCGTAACTCCAAATGAGATAAATTATATATGAAAAATTATCAGAAAAATTCAAGGAATCCATCTGTACAATTTTCATGCATGTTAGAACAACTTATAGCTGTTGTATAGCACAAATCAATTAAATGGCATTTGAATAATCACATATGGAGTTTGAATTTGAATCTTGTATTCAAACCAACTTCATTTAATCTGTTGCTAGTTGCATTAGCTCAAAACACATTCATATTGCCATGTCATGAGCATGCATCATATTGTGCATTGCATTGATTGTATTTCTTCTTGTTGCCGGTAACTGTTCCCTCCCGGTAGACGATGTTCCGACATTGTGATCGTTGACACTGATGAAGACTCAATGTTATCTTCAGAAGTGCCAGGCAAGCAAAACCCCCTTGTTCATTCCGATAAAATCCCACTCTCTCGCTACTGCTCTCTATTACTGCATTAGGACAACAACGATTCAACTGTTACTTGCTGCGGTAGCTGAACCCCTTTATCCTTTGCATGACCTGTCATTCCACAGTAAATAGATGAAACCCACTAGCATGAGTAGGAGTTGTTTGAGCCCTGTTGTGCCTACTCATTCATGTTTGTTTGTCATGCCTGCTATTGCTTAGAGTTGAGTCAGGTCTGATTCATCGGGGATGTATCAGAGGTGTGTGAACATGTCCTATTGTGTGTGAGCTAAGTGTGTGAATACGATTTGGTAAAGGTAGCGGTGAGAGGCCATGTAGGAGTACATGGTGGGTTGTCTCATTGCAGCCGTCCTCAGGAACTGAGTTCTGTGTTTGTGATCCATGACCAGCTACTACCACACATTGGAATGCTTAAGTGCCCCTCTCGACTTATTAATCAACTTGATCTCTGTCCAGGAGTTGCAACTAGTTTCTGGTGTTTGTAGGTAGTGTTAGTAGTCTACCAAGTGGCACCCGGTACAGGTGGGCTTGGGACAGACTAGGCACAGTGGCACGGTGTACCAAGTGGCACCCGGATGGTGGGCTTGGGAACCCTGCTCACATCGTTTGGGGCCGTGAGCGACACCCCGGCCGGATCTCCTTGCGGATGGAACCCGAATAGGCGATAAACCTGGGCTAGAGTCTTGTGTGGTTAGTCAGGTCGTGGCCGACACCCTCGCCGGGATTCTGCTTGAAGGTTGCCGAGATACATGACGTGTATATGGCGGTAAGTGGCGAGAGCGTGTGTGAAGAAGTACACCCCTGCAGGGTTAACATGATCTATTCGAATAGCCGGGTCCGCCACTTACCGCCATATACACGTCATGTATCTCGGCAACCTTCAAGCAGAATCCCGGCGAGGGTGTCGGCCACGACCTGACTAACCACACAAGACTCTAGCCCAGGTTTATCGCCTATTCGGATTCCATCCGCAAGGAGATCCGGTCGGGGTTTCGCTCACGGCCCCAAACGATGTGTGCAGGGTTCCCGAGCCCACCATCCGGGTGCCACTCGGTACACCAGGCCACGTGTGCCTAGTCTGTCCCAAGCCCACCCTGCCGGGTGCCACTTGGTAGAAAAATAGCACTACCTACAAACACCAGAAACTAGTTGCGACTCCTAGACAGAGATCAAGTTGGTTAATAAGTCGAGAGGGGTCGAGTTACCGGAACCCAATGTGTGGTAGTATCGAGTCATTGGACAACATGCATAGAACTCAGTGCTTAAGGACGGTTCCAGTGAGACAACCCACCATGTACTCCTACATGGCCTCTCACCGCTACCTTTACCAAATCGTGTTCACACACTTCACTCTCAGCATCAGAACATAGAACACTGCACTCCAATTCATTCCCAATGAATCAGACCTGACCCACTCTAAGCAATAGCAGGCATAGCATGGTAGGAACACAACATGGCTCAATCAACTCCTACACATGCTAGTGGGTTTCAACTATTTACTGTGGCAATGACAGGTCATGCAGAGGAATGGGTTCAACTACCGCAGCACAAATTAGCAGATGAATCGTTGTTGTCCTAATGCAATAACTGAGAGCAGGAGCGAGAGAGTAGGATTGTATCAGAATGAACAAGGGGGTTTGCCTACCTGGTAAATCAACAAGGGAGGCACTGCTTCACAGACAGGTACTCTGGAACGTCTCCAGAGCAGGACCTATCGAGAAGGAACGGTGCCGGCAATCAATACACAATCGTATGCAACAATATGATGCATGAACATGGCATGTAGATGTGATGCTGTTTGAGCTAATGCAACTAGTATTCAATTTGAATGAAGTCCATTTGAACCAAAGGTTCAAATGCAACTCCAAAATAAGCTCTTATAAATGCCATTCATGTGTTTTCACCTATACAGCAAGTGTAAGTTGTTTTATCATGCATGAAACTGGTACAGATGGATAGATTGCATTTTTCTGATAATTTTTCATATATAATTTATTTCAATCTGAGCTACGGTTGAATTGATATGAATTTTTGAAGTTCTGAACATTTTCTGGAATTTCCTGATTTATTTTAATTCCAGAAAATATATTATTGCGCCAGCATGACGTCAGCACAACGTCAGCAGGTCAACCGGGGCTGACCAGGGTCAAACCCGACGTGTGGGGTCCACACGTCAGTGTCATAGTTAGTTAACAGAGTTAATTAGTTGCTAAACTAATCCTAAACTAAAAAATTAGCAGGGTCGGGCCCCACATGTCAGCGTCACAAGGGGCTTAGTTAGCGGGGGTTGACCCGGTCAATCCCGCCGGCGTCTAGCCGCCGGCGAGGCCGAACGCGGCGGAGGGCTCGGGATCGTCGCCCCGGCGACCATTTGGGCGGCGGATACCACGGGCGAGGAGCCATCACTCGTCCGCACTGATTGGAGCAAGTGGGAGAGGCAGGGCGACCGGAGCTCGCCGGAGCGAAGCTCGGGGCGGTGGCCGGAGTTCGGCTTCGAGCGGTAATGGGCTGCGGGGCATGGGGAGGCCACCCGAGGGGCTCTGCGGCACCCTCGTGGCACCGGGAGCACGATGGGGTGCTCGGTTTGGGCGGAGGCGGGCCGAGACGACGACGGCGACATGGACGGCGGCGAGAGGCTTTGGCCGTGGTGGGGATGAGGGCTTCAGCGTGCGGGCAGCTAAACGGAGAGAGGGGAACGGTGGCGGAGCTCACCGCGGGCTCGACGGGCTTGATGGCGAGCTCGGGGACGCACTGGAGACGGCGGGGCGGCGATGGGGATCCACGGCGGCCGGAGGTGAAGAAGGCGACGGCGACGGCTCCACGGGGCGTCCGGCGAGGCACGGCTTGGCGGAGAGGTGGTGGACGACGTGGCGGAGCTTCCGGACTCGAAGAGAGGGCGAGGGGGAGGTGGTGGCCGCGGCAATGGCGTGCGGCGGCGACGGCGCGTTCGGACGGTCGCGTGGGAGAGAGACCAGGGGAAGGGGAGGAATGAGAGAGAGGGAGAGAGGTGCAGGGCGTGCGTGGCGACGTCTAGGAAGTCGCGGAGCAGGCAGGGAGGCAGGAGGTGGCCGGGCGCGTGGCCGCGGCCGGCAGTGGCGCGGGCATGCAGCTGCTTGGCGAGGGGGAGACGATGATAGAGGAGGAGGCGGCTGGGCCTCCTGCTGGCTGGGCCGGCCTGCTAGGCCGCTAGGCTGCACAGGGCTGCAGGTAAGTCCAGGTAGGTTTTCCATTTATTTTTCTTTTCTATATTTCTGACATTTGTTTGGTTTAAAAAAATACTAAACCATTTTATTTTCTTATGCCAATTTTTGTAGGAGCTAACTATATTATTCCAGAGCTCCTCAGCAAATGGCATAATTTTTGGACATATATTATATATATGACATATATATATCCAATGCAAATAATTATCGGATTAATCCAAATGGCCAAAATAAATATCCATGAGCTCCTAAAAATATTGGTTGGAATTTTACCGCTGACCAATATTTTTAGGGAAAACAGGAACATTTTCTTGGGCCAAATTGAAGCAATTTTTATCTGGGTCATTTCCAGGAATGATTCTGAGGGTTTCACAAATCCCCATTTCAAATTTAAATGAAATTTAAACATGATGCACAAATGACCAGCTAGTCTAGGTCATACCAGAACTAGGGATGTGACTACTCGCCCCCACTTGAAAGAATCTCGTCCCGAGATTCAGGGGTCGACGGAAAGAAGGTGGGGTACTCCAATCGAAGATGATCTTCTTGCTCCCAAGTAGCTTCTCTCTCGGAATGATGAGACCACTGAACCTTGAGAAACTTGATTTTCTGACGTCGGGTAACACGCTCTTCTTGATCAAGAATGCGAACCGGGTACTCTCGGTATGTGAGGTTATCTTGGAGATCAAGCGTTTCGTGGTCCACTCCGCGGATAGGATCCGAGAAGCAACGCCTGAGTTGAGAGACGTGGAAGACATCGTGAACTCGAGAAAGATGTGGGGGTAGTTCCAACTGGTAGGCAACCTCTCCTCGTTTAGCGAGAATACGAAAAGGACCAACGTAACGAGGAGCCAACTTGCCCTTGATACCGAAACGATGGGTACCCTTCAAAGGAGTAACCCGAAGGTAAGCTTTGTCGCCAATTCCATAAGTCATATCCTTATGATGACGATCATACTGGCTCTTTTGACGAGACTGGGCTGTTTTCAAATTCTCACGAATTATGCGAACTTGCTCTTCTGCCTCCTGGATCATGTCCGGTCCAAAGAATTGTCTTTCACCGGTTTCTGACCAGTTCAAAGGTGTTCGACATCTTCGTCCATAGAGAATCTCAAAAGGAGCTTTCTTGAGACTGGATTGATAGCTATTGTTATAAGCAAACTCGGCAAAAGGAAGACATTTCTCCCAATCCATACCGAATGAGATAACGCAAGCTCTAAGCATGTCTTCGAGAATTTGGTTGACCCTTTCCACCTGACCACTCGACTGAGGGTGGAAAGCGGTACTGAAGGAAAGATGGGTTCCCATGGCAGTTTGGAAACTCTCCCAGAAATGAGAAGTGAAAAGACTGCCATGGTCTGAATTGATCTCTAGTGGAACACCATGAAGTGACACTATTCGAGAAATATATAAGTCAGCGAGCTGACTAGCAGTGATACTCTCTCGAACAGGTAGGAAGTGAGCCACTTTGGAAAGACGATCAACGACTATGAAGATAGCGTTATTCCCTCTCTTGGTCCTGGGAAAGCCGGTGATGAAGTCCATACCAACTTTATCCCATTTCCATTCAGGAATAGCTAAAGGCTGAAGGGTGCCAGCAGGTCTTTGATGCTCTGCCTTAACGCGACGACAAACGTCATAGTTGGCAATGAACTGAGCAATTTCTCTCTTCATCCTAGTCCACCAGAACCTCTGGCGTAGGTCTTGATACATCTTAGTACTACCGGGATGAATCGTGAGAGGAGATTCATGCGCCTCCTTAAGAATCAATTGCCGAAGATGTTGCTTCTTGGGGACCACCAGGCGGTTCCCAAAGAAAACAACACCTCGATTATCTATAGAGAAACTACCAGCAATACCCTTGGCAATGTTTCTCTTGATCCGGGTAATCCCCGTATCATGCTTCTGGGCTTCTATAATATGATCCACAAGTGTAGGTTTCGTCACCAAGGTAGAAAGGAATCCGTGAGGAGCAATGTGAAGATTGAGCTTACAGAATTCCTCATGGAGAAGTGGTTGGCCTTGCTGCAACATGAGATTGTTGCAATAGGATTTACGACTTAGCGCATCAGCCATGACATTAGCTTTGCCTGGAGTGTAGGTAATCCCTAAGTCGTAATCTGAGATCAACTCCAACCAACGTCTTTGCCTAAGGTTCAAATCTGGTTGGGTGAAGATATACTTGAGACTCTGGTGATCGGTGTAGATCTCGCAATGTTTACCAAGAAGGTAATGTCGCCAGGTCTTGAGTGCATAGACTACGGTTGCAAGCTCTAGATCATGTGTAGGATAATTATCCTCATGTGGATGTAACTGTCGAGATGCATAGGCAATCACATGACGATCCTGCATAAGAATGCAACCTAGTCCCTGTCGTGAGGCGTCGCAGTAGATAACAAAGCCCTTTGTGAAATCCGGTGGCACAAGTATGGGAGCAGAAGTCAGGCACCTTTTCAGTTCCTGAAAGTTGTACTCACACTGTGGGGACCACTCAAACTTTTTATCTTTCTTAAGAAGTTCCATGAGGGGTTTGGCTACTTTGGAGAAGTTTTCAACAAAGCGGCGACAATAGCTGGCTAGACCAAGGAAACTCCTAACTTGTTTAACGGTTTCAGGTGGAGTCCAATCGAGAACGGCCTTAACTCTCTCAGGGTTAACAGCAATGCCCTTACCAGAGATTACGTGGCCTAGGTAGGTCACTTCTGGCAACCAAAATTCACACTTGGAGAACTTGGCATAAAGGCGGTGCTCTCTGAGTTTTTCTAATATAAGTCTAAGATGTTCGGCATGCTCTTCCTCCTTCTTCGAGTAAATAAGAATATCATCGAGGTAAACCACAACGAACTTATCTAAGTACTCCATGAAGATCGAGTTCATCAAGCGGGAGAAAGTGGCTGGGGCGTTGGTTAGGCCGAAGGAAATGACGGTGTACTCGTACTGGCCATAACGAGTGACAAAAGCCGTTTTGGGGATGTCCCCATTTCTGATCTTGATTTGGTGGTAGCCTAACCTCAAATCCATCTTGGAAAAGATTGAGGATCCAGCGAGCTGATCATACAAGTCGTTGATCCTGGGGAGCGGATATTTGTTCTTTATCGTGACCAAATTAACGGGACGATAATCTACAACCATCCGATCTGTACCATCCTTCTTCTTAACAAAGAGGACGGGGCAAGCCCAAGGAGAAGAACTAGGATGGATGAAACCCTTTTTCAAGGACTCATCAAGTTGTTTCTTAAGCTCGGCTAGTTCTAGGGGTGCCATCTTGTAAGGTCTTCTGGAGATTGGAGCAATTCCTGGGATAAGATCTATGACGAACTCTACATCTCTGTCAGGTGGAACACCTGGCAGTTCCTCTGGAAAGACATCCCGAAAGTCACGGACTACCGGAATATCTTCAAGGTCAGGGAGAGGGCTGGCATTAAGAGAATAGAGCTGACGCTTTGCAACTCTAGTGGAGACAGTGACTATCTTGCCAGATGGGTGTGTGAGCTGAACAGATCTTGTGTAACAATCAATCTTGGCATGATGAGCTGTCATCCAGTCCATACCCAAGATGATGTTAATATCTGAGGACTTGAGGGCTACAAGTGATGCAAGGAATACAAGTCTATCAATAAGGATTTCATTACCATGGCTGATTCTAGTGGTCTGCCATCTAGACCCTGGGGTTTGGATTTCAAGCGGAGTTGGCATATCACAAAATGATATGTCGTGTAAACGAGCATAGCCTTCAGAAATGAAGGAGTGAGATGCTCCAGTATCGAACAGAACCGATGCTGGATGACAATTGACAAGGAGTGTACCAAGAACGACATATGGATCATCATGAGCGTCTTTAGCTGAGACGTCATGCACACGTCCACGTTCAGTGGGGGCTGACTTGACACTGATCATCTTGCGTGATGGCTTAACACATCCAATAGTCTTCTCGGGCTGGGGTGGAGCATAACTAGTCTGAGAGCAGTCACGTGCATAGTGTCCTGGCTTCCCGCATGTGAAGCAAGTCCCTGAAGTTGGACGTGGACCCGCACTGACAAGCGGTCTACCAGTAGGCCTGGGTGGAGCATACGACTGAGCCGGGGGAGGCACCACATAAGATGGTCTCGGTGCATATCCGGAAGGAAGAGCGGAGTTTGGAACCCAAATCCGGCGCTTCTGAGAACTAGAACCGGAGGAAGATCCCAAATCACGGGTGTGCTTACGAGACTCCTCGTAAGTGAGTTGAGCTGTCTCTGCATGGATGGCCTTATTCACAAGAGCCTGGAATGTATCACAATGATGTAGATGGAGATCACGACGCAACTTGGGGTTGAGACCCTTCCGAAACCTAGCCTGCTTCTTGGCGTCCGTGGACACTTCTTCTGTGGCATAGCGGGCAAGGTTCTCGAACTCTCTGCTGTAAGCATCAACAGTCATCTTGCTCTGGGTGAAATTACAGAACTCTTCTCTCTTGCGGTCGATGAGGGCTTCAGGAATGTGATGCTCGCGAAAAGCCTCAGTGAAATCCCTCCAGGTAGGAATCTGGCCAGCTGGAAGCATAGCCTCATAGTTCTGCCACCAAAGACTAGCTGGACCTTCCAGGTGGTATGTGGCATAGGTGACCTTGTCATCTTCAGCTACGTTCGCGGAACACAGCTTATGAGTGATGCTACGGAGCCAGTCATCTGCATCGAGTGGCTCGATGGAATGATGAAAGGTAGGTGGGTACAAGCGAATGAAGTCATGAATGGTCGCAGACTTATTGGACTGATGTGCCATGTTCTCCTCGATACGTGCCAACAAGCGGTTAGACTCACGCTTGTTCCTCTCCAACTCTAACATAAACTCTGCCAATGAAGGTTGATCGGGAGGATCCTCATCCCTACCACCTCCGTGGTTCTAGCTACAAGCAACAGAACTTCGCTTAGCTGATGACATCCTGAGAAACGAAACCAAGGACGGAATCAGCATCATCTACAGGCTATAGAATGTAGGACAAGGAAATTAGTAACTCTCGAACTCCTAGGGCAATTCCAGTAGCATAACGGCAGTAATATGCTCAGAATGAGACATCCTGCTAAAATGGGGTAGTAACATACTCAACATCATCACTCAAGGTTCTGAGATCATACTAAACAGACTACACCGGAAGTACTCGAAACTGGGGTATGACTCTGATCAACCAATCCTATGGGACTACGGAGTAGTAACACGTGATCCTGATAGACGGAAGAGAAGCCTAGTTCCTTAACTCCGCAGGAAAGATAGGATGACTCAGATCAGAAGGCCATGAGGTATAAGGAGTAAAAAAAGAGCCTTACGTTCCATCCCACAATCAATTCCCTTACATAACTAGAGAATTTCTAGACTCAACTTCGACCAGTTTGGCTTGGTAATCCTACAGGCAGTCAGGCTCTGATACCAAAGCTGTCAGGACCCCGATCCTAAGTCACATCGATCTAGCATGTAACACCTCATATCACTTTGCGGCCTCACGCGCGGTATTCCCACGGGTGTCGCCTTACCATGCCCGGGACCGTTTGCGCCTTTTGGCACACGTATATGATAGTGTCGCTAGCATCCATATGACAGAGAACCCGGGCTGACATGGCTAGTCGTGAACCCAAAGTGGCACTAACTTACAGGGACAGGCATACATGACCTAGCATCGAACGTGTCGGTCATCAGCGAGTGAATCCGGGCTGTAGCAACTGGGCTAGCAGGACTCCGGTAAACCGGGCTGTAGCGACTAACAGGACTCCGGTATTCATCGCTTGACATTTCCCCAAAGGGACAGACACAGGAACGAAGAAGGACACATGCCGGCCAGCCTAAGTGTTCCGGAGCAGTAGCAAGCTACCAGGGCTCAGTGGAAGCACTAGGAGACATTTCCCGGTAAGAGAGGCTACTAAGGATAAACAACTAGATAGTCAGATCCCACACATAGCAATACACATTACACGTACGCATAACATGCAAGTATGTGTTGTACAACATGGCATCACAGCATAACTCAACAACTCATATAGATAAAGCTCAAAGAGCCATCATAGCATTTATTGCAAACAGGGGTCACAGGACCCATCATACAAGCAACAAGCGGAAGCATTACATGTCTGGGTACAGACATCTACAAATGAAAAAGGCTAAAGAGCTTGACTATCTACAACATCCGATCAAGATCGTAGCTGAGGTACAAGCTACTCGTCGAAGTCCACAAGACACTAGTAAGACCGAAGTCTCCGCTGCAAAAACATAAATAAAGCAACATGAGTACAAAGGTACTCAGCAAGACTTACATCAGATCCTATCATACATGCATTTGTATCAAGAGGGTAATGTGGGGTTTAGTTGCAGCAAGCCAGCTTTGACTCTGTGGCTAACCTGTTCTACGACTACCAGAACTTCTTTGAGGTGATATGGCGCACACGAGTCCACTAATCACCACACAATACACTACTATGGATTCATCCCCGTCTCCCTACGAGAAGGCCATCCATAGCACTCACACTTGTCTTGAGCATTTTAGAGTATCCACTTCAAGTTGTCTATGTACCATGTAAGCATCCAAGAAGTCCATAATAGCGGACCCGGCTATTCGAATAGATCATGTTAACCCTGCAGGGGTGTACTTCTTCACACACGCTCTCGCCACTTACCGCCATATACACATCATGTATCTCGGCAACCTTCAAGCGGTAGCCCGGCGAGGGTGTCGGCCACGACCTGACTAACCACACAAGACTCTAGCCCAGGTTTATCGCCTATTCGGGTTCCATCCGCAAGGAGATCCGGCCGGGGTTTCGCTCACGGCCCCAAACAATGTGTGCAGGGTTCCCGAGCCCACCATCCGGGTGCCACTCGGTACACCAGGCCACGTGTGCCTAGTCTGTCCCAAGCCCACCCTGCCGGGTGCCACTTGGTAGAAAAATAGCACTACCTACAAACACCAGAAACTAGTTGCGACTCCTGGACAGAGATCAAGTTGGTTAATAAGTTGAGAGGGGTCGAGTTACCGGAACCCAATGTGTGGTAGTATCGAGTCATTGGACAACATGCATAGAACTCAGTGCTTAAGGACGGTTCCAGTGAGACAACCCACCATGTACTCCTACATGGCCTCTCACCGCTACCTTTACCAAATCGTGTTCACACACTTCACTCTCAGCATCAGAACATAGAACACTGCACTCCAATTCATTCCCAATGAATCAGACCTGACCCACTCTAAGCAATAGCAGGCATAGCATGGTAGGAACACAACATGGCTCAATCAACTCCTACACATGCTAGTGGGTTTCAACTATTTACTGTGGCAATGACAGGTCATGCAGAGGAATGGGTTCAACTACCGTAGCACAAATTTGCAGATGAATCGTTGTTGTCCTAATGCAATAACTGAGAGCAGGAGCGAGAGAGTAGGATTGTATCGGAATGAACAAGGGGGTTTGCTTGCCTGGTAAATCAACAAGGGAGGCACTGCTTCACAGACAGGTACTCTGGAACGTCTCCAGAGCAGGACCTATCGAGAAGGAACGGTGCCGGCAATCAATAGACAATCGTATGCAACAACATGATGCATGAACATGGCATGTAGATGTGATGTTGTTTGAGCTAATGCAACTAGTATTCAATTTGAATGAAGTCCATTTGAACCAAAGGTTCAAATGCAACTCCAAAATAAGCTCTTATAAATGCCATTCATGTGTTTTCACCTATACAGCAAGTATAAGTTGTTTTATCATGCATGAAACTGGTACAGATGGATAGATTGCATTTTTCTGATAATTTTTCATATATAATTTATTTCAATCTGAGCTACGGTTGAATTGATATGAATTTTTGAAGTTTTGAACATTTTCTGGAATTTCCTGATTTATTTTAATTCCAGAAAATATATTATTGTGCCAGCATGACGTCAGCACGACGTCAGCAGGTCAACCGGGGCTGACCAGGGTCAAACCCGACGTGTGGGGTCCACACGTCAGTGTCATAGTTAGTTAACAGAGTTAATTAGTTGCTAAACTAATCCTAAACTAAAAAATTAGCAGGGCCGGGCCCCACATGTCAGCGTCACAAGGGGCTTAGTTAGCGGGGGTTGACCCGGTCAATCCCGCCGGCGTCTAGCCGCCGGCGAGGCCGAACGCGGCGGAGGGCTCGGGAGCATCGCCCCGGCGACCATTTGGGCGGCGGATACCACGGGCGAGGAGCCAGCACTCATCCGCACCGATTGGAGCAAGTGGGAGAGGCAGGGGCGACCGGAGCTCACCGGAGCGAAGTTCGGGGCGGCGGCCGGAGTTCGGCTTCGAGCGGGAACGGGCTGCGGGGCACGGGGAGGCCACCCGAGGGGCTCTGCGGCACCCTCGTGGCACCGGGAGCACGATGGGGTGCTCGGTTTGGGCGGAGGCGGGCCGAGACGACGACGGCGACATGGACGGCGGCGAGAGGCTTCGGCTGTGGTGGGGAGGAGGGCTACGGCGTGCAGGCAGCTAAATGGAGAGAGGGGAACGGTGGCGGAGCTCACCGCGGGCTCGACGGGCTTGATGGCGAGCTCGGGGACGCACTGGAGATGGCGGGGCGGCGATGGGGATCCACGGCGGTCGGAGGTGAAGAAGGCGACGGCGACGGCTCCATGGGGCGTCCGACGAGGCACGGCTTGGCGGAGAGGTGGTGGACGACGTGGCGGAGCTTCCGGACTCGAAGAGAGGGCGAGGGGGAGGTGGTGGCCGCGGCAATGGCGTGCGGCGGCGACAGCGCGTTCGGGCGGTCGCGTGGGAGAGAGACCAGGGGAAGGGGAGGAATGAGAGAGAGGGAGAGAGGTGCGGGGCATGCGGGCGACGTCCAGGGAGTCGCGGAGCAGGCAGGGAGGCAGGAGGTGGCCCGGCGCGTGGCCGCGGCCGGCTGTGGCGCGGGCACGCAGCTGCTTAGTGAGGGGGAGAAGACGACAGAGGAGGAGGCGGCTGGGCCGCCTGCTGGCTGGGCCGGCCTGCTAGGCCGCTGGGCTGCACAGGGCTGCAGGTAAGTCCAGGTAGGTTTTCCATTTTTTTTTCTTTTCTATTTTTGTGACATTTGTTTGGTTTAAAAAAATACTAAACCATTTTATTTTCTTATGCCAATTTTTGCAGGAGCTAACTATATTATTCCAGAGCTCCTCGGCAAATGGCATAATTTTTGGACATATATTATATATATGACATATACATATATATATATATATATATATATATATATATATATATATATCCGATGCAAATAATTATCGGATTAATCCAAATGGCCAAAATAAATATCCATGAGCTCCTAAAAATATTGGTTGGAATTTTACCGCTGACCAATATTTTTAGGGAGAACAGGAACATTTTCTTGGGCCAAATTGAAGCAATTTTTATCTGGGTCATTTCCAGGAATGATTCTGAGGGTTTCACAAATCCCCATTTCAAATTTAAATGAAATTTAAACATGATGCACAAATGACCAGCTAGTCTAGGTCATACCAGAACTAGGGATGTGACATCGCATGTGGAAGCGTTCAAGAGAACGGGGTTGAGGGAGTCGTACTCGTCGTGATCCAAATCACCGGAGATCCTAGCACCGAACGGACGGCACCTCCGCGTTCAACACACGTACGGTTGGGAAGACGTCTCGTCCTTATTGATCCAGCAAGGGGGAAGGAGAGGTTGATGAAGATCCAGCAGCACGATGGCGTGGTGGTGGATGCATCAGTGATCACGGCAGGGCTTCGCCAAGCTTCTGCGAGAGGGAAAGGTGTTGCAGGGGAGAGGGAGGCGCCAAGACTTGGGTGCGGCTGCCCTCCCTCCCCCCCCCCTTTATATAGGCCCCCTGGGGGGGCGCCAGCCCTAGGAGATGGGATCTCCAAGGGAAGGCGGCCAAGGGGGGGGCTTGCCCCCCAAGGCAAGTGGAGGCGCCCCCCACCCCTAGGGTTTCCAACCCTAGGCGCGGGGGGGCCCAAGGGGGGCGCACCAGCCCACCAGGGGCTGGTTCCCCTCCCCACTTCAGCCCATGGGGCCCTCCGGGATAGTGGCGCCACCCGGTGGACCTCCGGGACCCTTCCGGTGGTCCCAGTACAATACTGGTGACCCCCGAAACTTTCCCGATGGCCGAAACTGCACTTCCTATATATAATTCTTCACCTCTGGACCATTCTGGAACTCCTCGTGACGTTTGGGATCTCATCCAGGACTCCAAACAACTTTCGGGTTACTGCATACTCATATCTCTACAACCCTAGCGTCACTGAACCTTAAGTGTGTAAACCCTACGGGTTCGGGAGACATGCAGACATGACCGAGATGCCTCTCCGGCCAATAACCAACAACGGGATCTGGATACCCATGTTGGCTCACACATGCTCCTCGATGATCTCATCGGATGAACCATGATGTCGAGGATTCAATCAATCCCGTATACAATTCCCTTTGTCAATCGGTACGTTACTTGCCCGAGACTCGATCGTCGATATCCCAATACCTCGTTCAATCTCGTTACTGGCAAGTCACTTTACTCGTACCGTAATGCATGATCCCGTGACCATACACTTGGTCACATTGATCTCATTATGATGATGCATTACCGAGTGGGCCCAGAGATACCTCTCCATCATACGGAGTGACAAATCCCAGTCTCGATTCGTGCCAACCCAACATACACTTTTGGAGATACCCGCAGTGCACCTTTATAGTCACCCAGCTACGTTGTGACATTTGGCACACCCAAAGCACTCCTACAGTATCCGGGAGTTGCACAATCTCATGGTCTAAGGAAATGATACTTGACATTTGGAAAAGCTCTAGTGAAACGAACTACATGATCTTTGTGCTATGCTTAGGATTGGGTCTTGTCCATCACATCATTCTCCTAATGATGTGATCTCGTTATCAATGACATCCAATGTCCATAGTCAGGAAACCATGACTATCTGTTGATCAATGAGCTAGTCAACTAGAGGCTCACTAGGGACTTGTTGTGGTCTATGTATTCACACATGTATTACGATTTCCGAATAATACAATTATAGCATGAACAATAGACAATTATCATGAACAAATAAATATAATAATGACCATTTTATTATTGCCTCTATGGCATATTTCCAACAGTCTCCCACTTGCACTAGAGTCAATAATCTAGTTACATTGTGATGTATCGAACACCCATTGCGTTCTGGTGTTGATCATGTTTTGTTGTAGGGAGAGGTTTAGTCAACGGATCTGCTACATCCAGGTCTGTATGTACTTTACAAATATCTATGTCTCCATCTTGAACATTTTCACGGATGGAGTTGAAGCGACGCTTGATGTGCCTGGTCTTCTTGTGAAACCTGGGCTCCTTGGCAAGTGCAATAGCTCCAGTGTTGTCACAGAGGAGTGTGATCGGCCCCGAGGCATTGGGTATGACTCCTAGGTCGGTGATGAACTCCTTCACCCAGATAGCTTCATGCGCTGCCTCCGAGGCTGCCATGTACTCCGCTTCACATGTAGATCCTGCCACGACGCTCTTCTTGCAACTGCACCAGCTTACTGCCCCACCATTCAAAACATACACGTATCCTGTTTGTGACTTAGAGTCATCCAGATCTGTGTCGAAGCTAGCGTCGACGTAACCCTTTACGACGAGCTCTTCGTCACCTCCATATACGAGAAACATATCCTTAGTCCTTTTCAGGTACTTAAGGATGTTCTTGACCGCTGTCCAGTGTTCCATGCCGGGATTACTTTGGTACCTTCCTACCAAACTTACGGCAAGGTTTATATCAGGTCTCGTGTAGGTCATGGCATACACGATAGACCCTATGGCTAAGGCATAGGGGACGACACTCATCTTTTCTCTATCTTCTGCCGTGGTTGGACATTGAGCCGAGCTCAATTTTACACCTTGCAACACAGGCAAGAACCCCTTCTTGGACTGATCCATATTGAACTTCTTCAATATCTTATCAAGGTATGTGCTTTGTGAAAGACCTATGAGGCTTCTCGATTTATCTCTATAGATCTTGATGCCTAATATGTAAGAAGCTTCTCCAAGGTCCTTCATTGAAAAACACTTATTCAAGTAGGCCTTAATGCTGTCCAAAAGTTCTATATCATTTCCCATCAAAAGTATGTCATCCACATATTATATGAGAAATGCTACAGAGCTCCCACTCACTTTCTTGCAAACGCAGGCTTCTCCATAAGTCTGCATAAACCCAAACGCTTTAATCATTTCATTAAAGCGGATGTTCCAACTCCGAGATGCTTGCACCAGCCCATAGATGGAGCACTGGAGCTTGCATACCTTATTAGCATTCTTAGGGTCGACAAAACCTTCCGGCTGCATCATATACAGTTCTTCCTTAAGATGACTGTTAAGGAATGCCGTTTTGACGTCCATTTGCCATATCTCATAATCATAGTATGCGGCAATTGCTAACATGATTCGGACGGACTTCAGCTTCGCTACGGGAGAGAATGTCTCATCGTAGTCAATTCCTTGAACTTGTTGATAACCCTTAGCGACAAGTCGAGCTTTATAGATGGTAACATTACCATCCGCGTCCGTCTTCTTCTTAAAGATCCATTTGTTTTCTATCGCTCGCCGGTCATCGGGCAAGTCTGTCAAACTCCATACTTTGTTTTCATACATGGATCCTATCTCGGATTGCATGGCTTCAAGCCATTTGTTGGAATCTGGGCCTGCCATTGCTTCTTCATAGTTCGAAGGTTCACCGTTGTCTAACAACATGATTTCCAGGACAGGGTTGCCATACCACTCTGGTGTGGAACGTGTCCTTGTGGACCTACGAAGTTTAGTAGCAACTTGATCCGAAGTACCTTGATCATCATCATTAGTTTCCTCTCTCGTTGGTGCAGGCACCATAGGAACATCTTCCTGAGCTGCGCTACTTATCGGTTCAAGAGGTAGTACTTCATCAAGTTCAACTTTCCTCCCACTTACTTCTCTCGAGAGAAACTCTTTCTCCAGAAAGGACCCGTTCTTGGCAACAAAGATCTTTCCCTCGGATCTTAAGTAGAAGGTATACCCAATGGTTTCCTTAGGGTATCCTATGAAGATGCATTTTTCCGACTTGGGTTCGAGCTTTTCAGGTTGAAGTTTCTTGACATAAGCATCGCATCCCCAAACTTTTAGAAACGACAGCTTAGGTTTCTTCCCAAACCATAATTCATACGGTGTCGTCTCAACGGACTTAGACGGTGCCCTATTTAAAGTGAATGTAGCTGTCTCTAGAGCGTATCCCCAAAATGATAGTGCTAAATCGGTAAGTGACATCATAGATCGCACCATATCCAATAGAGTGCGATTACGACGTTCGGACACACCGTTACGCTGAGGTGTTCCAGGCGGCGTGAGTTGTGAAACGATTCCACATTTCCTTAAGTGCGTACCAAATTCATGACTTAAATATTCTCCCCCACGATCTGATCGTAAGAACTTTATCTTTCAGTCACGTTGATTCTCTACCTCATTCTGAAATTCCTTGAACTTTTCAAAGGTCTCAGACTTGTGTTTCATCAAGTAGACATACCCATATCTACTCAAGTCATCAGTGAGAGTGAGAACATAATGATATCCTCCGCGAGCCTCAACGCTCATTGGACCGCACACATCAGTATGTATGATTTCCAATAACTTAGTTGCTCGCTCCATTGTTCCAGAGAACGGAGTCTTGGTCATTTTGCCCATGAGGCATGGTTCGCATGTGTCAAACGATTCAGAATCTAGAGACTCTAAACGTCCATCAGCATGGAGCTTCTTCATGCGCTTGACACCAATGTGACCAAGGCGGCAGTGCCACAAGTATGTGGGACTATCGTTATCAACTTTACATCTTGATGTAGGGTGGAACCCTATAGAGAAGATCTTTCACGAACTGGAGGTGGAATCCCCAAGAACAAGATGAAAAAAGGAGGGAAAACAAGAGGAGCACTCAAGAACAAGTCAAATCACACATCCACTAGACAATCAAACACATAAGATCCACAAGGTACATGAACAACAAAGGGAAATAAGATACATGGTAGAGTTCATCCCAAATCCTATGAAGGAGATGAGGGCTTGATGATCCTATGATTGGGATCCTTCCCCAAGAAGGAGGTCTTGATGTTTGGTCACTCCAAGAGGAGGTCTTGATCTCCTAGTGGAGTGGATCCATGGAGCAAAGCTCACAAATGTGTATCAACTACTTTGCTTCCCCTAACAAATGGCCTAGGTACGGATTATATAGTCTTGGGGTCGAAGTGGGTGAAGAGGGGCTCGGATTGGGGATCACGGCCGCCCATCCTGATGAGCCCGTGCGCACGGGGTAAGTTGGGCCCGTGCGTACGGGGGTCCCGTGGGCACGGTACAGGCCCGTGCGCACAGGGTGCTCCAGCGCCAGCTCCCTGAGTAGCCCGTGCGCACAGGGTCTTCGAGGCCCGTGGGCACGGGGTCGCCTGGGAGGTGCAGATTTGGTCCTGTTGCACTCCTTCTTCCTCCTTGTGGCCATGTGGTCCTTCTCCAACTCCTTTGGGGTGTCCCTCACCAGCTTGTGGGCGTCGGTCTTCGTACCTAAGGACACATAGAGAACTTTGGTGAGGTAGCAAGCAAGTCCAATGGATATTCATGATGTTCTCGAAGAAGAGCGGGTTCACCTTAGTTCCGGTATGTCCACTTGGGGCTTGATGTGCTATGAAGGTGTACATGGAGATGAACGTGGGATGCTCCGTATCATCTCCTCCCCCTTTGGAAAGATCCGACCTCGGATCGTAAACCTTATCGCCATGTACACGGTAGGCATGGTTGTACCATAGGTCGATGTCGTGGCACACCTCAACTTGAAGGTCCATAGGGTCCATCTCCAATGCCGGTCCTCCATCCAATAGATGTATCATGTAGACAACAAGAAGGAAACAACAATGAAAGAATGGCCCATCCAATATGCATATTTGAAGATGGCTCAAAGGGAAGGAGTTCACCTTTAGGAGATTCTCACAAATGTTGGTGGTGCACATCATGTACGCCTTCACATAATCAAAATGTGTCTTTATGGTACCGCCTTGTGAATCCTTCAAAATGAAAGAACATGAGAAACACTTGGAAAAACAAATGAGGTTAGTGCAAAAGCAAGACCTATCATTCGAGGGGCGAGATACCCAACAAGTGTATGCATCATGCTCATCATAAGAAAGGACAATGGAGCATTTCATAGTATGTAGGCATATGATGCGAGAACAACCAAATACAATAGGCTCAAGGAAAGAATTATGCATCACAAGTAAGGTGTCAAAGTCTCCATGATCAATAAGCATAGTATGGTTGCACTCAGTATAAGTGGATATGAAAGAGGCAACTAATGGACACAAGCGACAATGAACAAGATATATCATGTGAGAGGCATGAGCATATATGTCATCAACCCAAGAAAGCAAGTAATAGTGGAACATGGGTGATGCAACATAGCAAGCAATCATAGCAATCAAGTCAAGCAAGCTAGTAGTGTGAAGATGCAACATACTAGAAGGAATCATGGCAAGCATGTCATGTGTGCAAATAGTGGGCATGAATAATGCACATGACATGGCACAAGCATGAAAGCAAGGTATGAGTAAAATAGCATGAGGCACATGATAAACATGGCAAAAGCAACAAGGATCTCCACCAAGCATGCAAATACACATAGAAGTAGCATAATGATGAAACATGGGTAGATGCAAGCAAGGGTCACAATTGCATGGCAAAGGCATAGAAGCAATCATAGCATGCAAAGTGAACACGGTAAAATGAGCATAATGTGACAAGTGGTAAATGGCCCATAGCCGTGTGAGAGCCAAGTAGAGGAGTTGCGCGTAGTCCTTGCGTGAAGGGGACGGTGAGTATAGTCCATGGGATCCCAAGTCATCATTGCTCTCAAGAGCTCGTTTCGTCAACTCTTTGGATTGAAAGGTTGACGAGTATACATGAGTACCTACACAAAACAAAGACAAAGGAAAAATTGTGTGTGCGTGGTAGATGTACACATCATCCATCATGATGCATACGTGCTTGTGTTGGTTAGCACCAAATATCCAATGCTCAAAAAAATGAGATGTGTGATATAGGAACATGTCATCCATCATGAGAGGTTTGTTATTATGTATAGCATAATGGAGACTCAAATTTTGTAATGCATCATGGGAAATATCTAGAGCATTGTTATTCATGGAATGCATATGGTGCAAGCAATCATGGAAATCATGCAAAGTATGAAATGTATCAAGATCTCCTAATATATATGAGGAAACTATGGGGGTCTCCTCATGAGCAATAGTGGTAACATCACATGGAGAATATTGACAACATCGAAAACAATGCATATTTGGAACAATGTGATCATGGCATGACATAGTAGATCAATTGCGCAAATCATGTAAAGGAAGCATGGCAATATCATCACAAGAGAAGCAAAAGCCAATGACCATCATTTCGTCATCTATGCCATAAGTGCAAATGGGATTTATTTTAATGGGGCATGCATAGTTACTATGTTGAGATTAAAATGATGCAATATGGTTTATCTCACTCATAGCATATGACAAGTTCAATGGATTGTCAAACATGACGTGACAAATAGAACTTTCACATGATATCCTATGAAGCATAGCATCACAACTAGGTAACTCAACATGGTCATCATCGTATTCATCATAAATAGGTAAGTCATGACATGAAGAAGTTTCACTAGCATGAAGCATGGCAATAGGTGGGTCAACATCATGGGAGCAATCATTATCAAGAGGGTCCACTAGTGGGACAAGAGAAGCACCATCACCTATGTTACCTTTGGATCATCGCTCATATGTTGTAGGTGAGGTGTTGAAGATCGTCTCGTTGTCATCTTCAACTTGATGGAACCATGTGGGGGGTGCATCATATTCCACCATGGCCATCGTCATGTCCAAAGGGAGGACGTATTCGTCGCGAATCGGTGCGTCATCATATATGGGTCCTAGCACCAAAGAAGAAAACACACTAGGAGTAGAGGTTAAGTCATTAGAAATCATGGTGGCCTCACATGCCGTGTCAACTACCTCACTCACTAAGTGTTGTGGCTCACTCACTCCTCAAGGATGCACTCACTCATATTGTTGGTGGAGTCACTCAAATGGCGCTCAACCTCACATAGGATGTGTGGCATGCTCTCATGTGTGGGGCTAGTGGTGGTCACACTCATCCTCTCATAGGAAATGCTCTCAATGTCACGTATGGTGGAGTCACTCATGTCACTCATGTGGTGGTGGCTCTCCTCACATGGAAAATGTGGCATCTCGACATATGTGGGTGTCAGAGAGATGTAGGTGCAAATGTCTCCATGCGCAGTCTCATAGCTTGACTCGGAGGATGAGTCCAATATGGGCACCATCTTCATGTTGTTGAATAGGTTCACGCTTGTCGCCATAGTCAAAGGGGATGGCCCTTGCTCGACCATCTTGTCGCCGTCTTGGTGTTGGAGGTCCATATGATGTGGCACCTCGTAGCTCGTCTCCATGACCGAAGGGAGTTTCCCATGCTCGGCCATCGCCTTTGAGGGGCTTCCGAAGATGGAAGTGTCGCCCTCGCTCGTAGGTGGCCGCCTTGGACTTGATGAAGTCGTTGTACGCATACTCGTGGGAAGTAGGCGAAGATGTTGTACGTCCAAAGGCGAAGATGCCTCGATAGCACTTGGCGAAGATGCCAAAGTGGTTGGTGTAGCCGTAGCGCCGTCTCGGTGGTGCTCGTCTCGCGGTCTTCTCTTGTGCTTATGAAGCTTCGACTTGGCGTGAAGTAGGGCTTGTTGGGACTTGTGCACTTGCGCTTGTGGAGAATCTTCATGATGATGATGTCGTTGTCGTGCTTGAGCTCGTAGGTGTTCGTCGTTGTCGTGCACATGTTGCTTGGAGGTGACTTGCCCTTCATGACGATGTTGATCACGAACATGATGGTGGTCGCCATGTAGATGTGGACGATGACGATTTTCACTTGCATCTTTTTCGCGCTCCAAAGACTTGTGGCTTGAACGTCATCGTCTTGAGGATGACGAAGTGGAAGAAGACTTGATCAAGGTTCTAATCTCTTCCATCCTCGCATCTTGCTCCTCCTTTTGTGCGGCAAGCTTGTTATCGATGTAGTCCCTTTTCCTTGCTTCGGAGTGACGAATGTCGATGGAGAGGTTCTCGATGCGCTCTCGCAATCTTGATTGTGCGCCTTGCATTTGTCGTTGTTGATCAAATATGGACGCTTTTGTGATGTAGTTGTTCACGCCGTCGTTGTTGTCGTAGACCGGAGAGGAAATGCCTTGCCTATCCATCACAAGACTCGAGCAAAGGTGAGTAGGAAATGAGATAAACAATACCAAGCTACCTTTTCCCAAAGTTGAGGATGTATCTTGTATCACTCAATGTGAAATGAAAGAATAGTGGAATTGGTACCGGACTTGTTCACTCACACCTACAAAGTAAAGCTTATGGTAGAGCTTGGTGAGGATAGTGGCACAAAAATTTGATGCAAAATGTTAGCAAGAGTCAATAATGTTGGAAAAGATTCACAAATTCGCAAGTGAAACAAGTAGACCAATAGAAAATGGTACACGGAAACACACACACGGATAGATAAATGGGGTCGTGCAACCAAGGAATGAGCACAAAATGTGGAGTCCACGGAAAACGGTCGTGTTGCACAACTCAAGAGAGACGCTAGCACGATTGCTCAATCGGCGGATACGACACTTGTGCACAACCTATAAGATGCAAAATGGATAAACTTTCTATCCCAAGTATTCTATGTATGTATGGTTCCCGGTGTTTCTCTCAAGATGATCCAAGACGATCGAATATGACAATCTTATGTGCAATGGGGTATGATGCTATGGCACTTGCTCACGAGCTCTTTGCTCTCTTTTTGCTTAAAAGCTTTTTTCTTTTTTTTCTTTTTTTCTTTTTTTTCTATGGCCAATTTGCACAATGCACAAACCAAGATAGCAATTGTATATATGTGGGAACAAACTTGTGACACAAAGGATGATATGATACCAATATGATATGGTATGTATGCAATGGAATGGTGGATCACTAATGTGCACAAGTAACGTTGCCGGCAATACTCAAATGGCTAGTCTCGATAGGTAAGTGACGCAAAATGGGCTAGGGGTTATCAATGCAATTGCAAGGGGAATATACAATGGTGTCATCGAGGTTACCGTCCTTTGCGATGATGAGTAGTGGTGTTCTTGATGTAGATACCAAGATGATGTAGACTCGTCCCTAAGTAGCCGAAACACCTTAGGAAACGGTAAAAAACCGCAAACTCAAAATCTCAAATGACAAATGTCAAATGGTGAAGTGGAAATGGCAATGTGGAAGTAGTGGTGGTTTGTGAAGAAGCAAATGTCCCTAAGTAGCCGAAACACCTTAGGAGACTCACGTCGCCACTCAAACAACCACAAATGCTAAATGGAGTAAAATGGGTTAGGTTGCGGAAGGCTATGGTGGTTTAGCGGATGATATGGTGGAGGGCCTAGGCAATCTTGCCAAAATGCCGAAATTTTGGTGGAGTCAAATGGTGTTGGAACCTATCTAGGTGGATGGTGGATGTCAATAGCTACTCAACGAGCTAAAGAACACGAAAATCGGACTCCGGATGTGGAAGTTATGGCCGAAATGGTGAACTGCACGCGACTGTTGTAGGGGGGCCATGCGCACGGGGTCTAGGGCCCGTGGGCACGGGGTCCCATGTGCACGGTACACACACCGAGGGCACGGGGGTCACCTGGGACTCGCAGGTTTGGCTATTTTCGTCCCGATCTAGGCTCCAAGCGGATGGATCTTGTGGCTGGGGAGTAGGGGGTGGTATGGGAGTGGTGTGGGGAGGTGGGGCAGAGGCTGAAGCGCACTGGAATGGCCGTGCGCACGGGATCTGGCTGGCCCGTGTGCACGGGGTCCCGATGGCCCGTGTGCACGGGGTCCTCGGGGAGCGGATGAACAGCTCCGGATCCATGGGGAAACTCGATTTTGAGGTCAAATTCGAAGGGTGGAAGGTAGGGGAAGGTGGTAGAGGGGTTGATCTACTTGCTAAACACCAAATTCATGGATCAAATCCAACAAAATCTCATCAAACCAACAAATCACAAAAAAATTGGGGCTATTTTTTGTGGGGAATTTTCGGATTTAGGACAACAACAAAATCAAGCTAGAAAACAAAGAGGGGGGCTCCAATTTCGTGAGAAACCATGGCTCGTGATACCATATGATGTAGGGTGGAACCCTATAGAGAAGATCTTTCACGAATTGGAGGTGGAATCCCCAAGAACAAGATGAACAAAGGAGGGAAAACAAGAGGAGCACTCAAGAACAAGTCAAATCACACATCCACTAGACAATCAAACACATAAGATCCACAAGGTACATGAACAACAAAGGGAAATAAGATACATGGTAGAGTTCATCCCAAATCCTATGAAGGAGATGAGGGCTTGATGATCCTATGATTGGGATCCTTCCCCAAGAAGGAGGTCTTGATGTTTGGTCACTCCAAGAGGAGGTCTTGATCTCCTAGTGGAGTGGATCCATGGAGCAAAGCTCACAAATGTGTATCAACTACTTTGCTTCCCCTAACAAATGGTCTAGGTACGGATTATATAGTCTTGGGGTCGAAGTGGGTGAAGAGGGGCTCGGATTGGGGATCACAGCCGCCCATCCTAATGAGCCCGTGCGCACGGGGTAAGTTGGGCCCGTGCGCACGGGGGTCCCGTGGGCACGGTACAGGCCCGTGCGCACGGGGTGCTCCAGCGCCAGCTCCCTGAGTAGCCCGTGCGCACAGGGTCTTCGAGGCCCGTGGGCACGGGGTCGCTTGGGAGGTGCAGATTTGGTCCTGTTGCACTCCTTCTTCCTCCTTGTGGCCATGTGGTCCTTCTCCAACTCCTTTGGGGTGTCCCTCACCAGCTTGTGGGCATCGGTCTTCGTACCTAAGGACACATAGAGAACTTTGGTGAGGTAGCAAGCAAGTCCAATGGATATTCATGATGTTCTCAAAGAAGAGCGGGTTCACCTTAGTTCCGGTAGGTCCACTTGGGGCTTGATGTGCTATTAAGGTGTACATGGAGATGAACGTGGGATGCTCCGTATCACATCTTTTGGTATTCACACTATGAATATGTGTAACATTACGCTCAAGATTCATTAAGAATAAACCATTCACCAGCGGGGCATGACCATAAAACATATCTCTCATATAAATAGAACAATCATTATTCTCGGATTTAAATGAGTAGCCATCTCGAATTAAACGAGATCTTGATACAATGTTGATGCTCAAAGCTGGCACTAAATAACACTTATTGAGGTTTAAAACTAATCCCGTAGGTAAATGTAGAGGTAGCGTGCCGACGGCGATCACATAGACCTTGGAACCATTCCCGACGTGCATCATCACCTCGTCCTTCGCCAATCTCTGCTTATTCCGCAGCTCCTGCTTTGAGTTACAAATATGAGCAACCGCACCGGTATCAAATACCCAGGAGCTACTACGAGCACTGGTAAGGTACACATCAATTACATGTATATCACATATACCTTTGGTTTTGCTGGCCTTCTTGTCCGCTAAGTACTTGGGGCAGTTCCGCTTCCAGTGACCACTTCCCTTGCAATAAAAGCACTCAGTCTCAGGCTTGGGTCCATTGTTTGACTTCTTCCCGGCAACTGGCTTACCGGGCGCGGCAACTCCCTTGCCGTCCTTCTTGAAGTTCTTCTTACCCTTGCCTTTCTTGAACTTAGTGGTTTTATTTACCATCAACACTTGATGTTCCTTTTTGATCTCTACCTCTGCTGATTTCAGCATTGAATATACCTCAGGAATGGTCTTTTCCATCCCCTGCATATTCAAGTTCATCACAAAGCTCTTGTAGCTCGGTGGAAGCGACTGGAGGATTCTGTCAATGACCGCGTCATCCGGGATATTAACTCCCAGCTGAGTCAAGCGGTTGTGCAACACAGACATCTTGAGTATGTGCTCACTGACAGAACTATTTTCCTCCATCTTACAGCTGAAGAACTTGTCAGAGACTTCATATCTGTCGACCCGGGCATGAGCTTGGAAAACCATTTTCAGCTCTTCGAACATCTCATAAGCTCCGTGTTGCTCAAAACGCTTTTGGAGCCCCGGTTCTAAGCTGTAAAGCATGCCGCACTGAACGAGGGAGTAATCATCAGCACAAGACTGCCAAGCATTCATAACGTCTTGGTTCTCTAGGATGGGTGCTTCACCTAGCGGTGCTTCTAGGACATAATCTTTCTTGGCAGCTATGAGGATGATCCTCAGGTTTCGGACCCAGTCCGTATAGTTGCTGCCATCATCTTTTAGCTTGGTTTTCTCTAGGAACGCGTTGAAGTTGAGGTGGACATGAGCGTTGGCCATTTGATCTACAAGACATTTTGCAAAGGTTTTTAGACTAAGTTCATGATAATTAAGTTCATCTAATCAAATTATTCAATGAACTCCCACTTAGACAGACATCCCTCTAGTCATCTAAGTGAAACATGATCCGAGTCAACTAGGCCGTGTCCGATCATCACGTGAGACGGACTAGTCATCATCGGTGAACATCTTCATGTTGATCGTATCTTCTATACGACTCATGCTCGACCTTTCGGTCTTCCGTGTTCCGAGGCCATGTCTGTACATGCTAGGCTCGTCAAGGCAACCTAAGTGTATTGTGTGTGTAAATCTGGCTTACACCCGTTGTATTCGAACGTTAGGATCTATCACACCCGATCATCACGTGGTGCTTCGAAACAACGAACCTTCGCAACGGTGCACAGTTAGGGGGAACACTTTTCTTAAAATTATTTCGAGGGATCATCTTATTTAAGCTACCGTCGTTCTAAGCAAATAAGATGTAAAACATGATAAACATCACATGCAATCAAATAGTGACATGATATGGCCAATATCATATTGCTCCTTTGATCTCCATCTTCGGGGCGCCATGATCATCTTCGTCACCGGCATGACACCATGATCTCCATCATCATGATCTCTATCATCGTGTCTTCATGAAGTTGTCACGCCAACGACAACTTCTACTTCTATGGCTAACGCGTTTAGCAATAAAGTAAAGTAATTTACATGGCGTTCTTCAATGACACGCAGGTCATACAAAAAATAAAGATAACTCTTATGGCTCCTGCCGGTTGTCATACTCATCGACATGCAAGTCATCATTCCTATTACAAGAACATGATCATCTCATACATCACATATATCATTCATCACATCCTTTGGCCATATCACATCACAAGGCACTTGCTGCAAAAACAAGTTAGACGTCCTCTAATTATTGTTGCAAGTTTTTACGTGGCTTCTATAGGTTTCTAGCAAGAACGTTTCTTACCTACGTAAAACCACAACGTGATATGCCAATTTCTATTTACCCTTCATAAGGACCCTTTTCATCGAATCCGCTCCAACTAAAGTGGGAGAGTCAGACACCGCTAGCCACCTTATGCAACTAGTGCATGTTAGCCGGTGGAACCTGTCTCACGTAAGCGTACGTGTAAGGTCGGTCTGGGCCGATTCATCCCAGGATGCCGCCGAAGCAAGATAAGACGAGTAGTGGCAAGAAAATTGACAACATCTACGCCCACAACAAGTTTGTGTTCTACTCGTGCATAGTAACTACGCATAGACCTAGCTCTGATACCACTGTTGGGGAATGTTGCAGAAAATAAAAAATTCTACGCTTCACCAAAATAAATCTATGGAGTCATCTAGCAATAAGAGAGAGGAGTGCATCTACATACCCTTGTAGATCGCGTGCGGAAGCGTTCAAGAGAACGGGGTTGAGGGAGTCATACTCGTCGTGATCCAAATCACCGGAGATCCTAGCGCCGAACGGACGGCACCTCCGCGTTCAACACACGTACGGTTGGGAAGACGTCTCCTCCTTCTTGATCCAGCAAGGGGGAAGGAGAGGTTGATGAAGATCCAGCAGCACAACGGCGTGGTGGTGGATGCAGCAGTGATCACGGCAGGGCTTCGCCAAGCTTCTGCGAGAGGGAAAGGTGTTGCAGGGGAGAGGGAGGCGCCAAGACTTGGGTGCGTCTGCCCTCCCTCCCGCCCCCCTTTATATAGGCCCCCTGGGGGGGCGCCAGCCCTAGGAGATGGGATCTCCAAGGGGGGCGGCGGCCAAGGGGGTGGCTTGCCCCCCAAGGCAAGTGGAGGCGCCCCCCACCCCTAGGGTTTCCAACCCTAGGCGCAGGGGGGGCCCAAGGGGGTTGCACCAGCCCACCAGAGGCTGGTTCCCCTCCCCACTTCAGCCCATGGGGCCCTCCGGGATAGGTGGCCCCACCCGGTGGACCCCCGGGACCCTTCCGGTGGTCCCGGTACAATATCGGTGACCCTCGAAACTTTCCCGATGGCCGAAACTACACTTCCTATATATAATTCTTCACCTCTGGACCATTCCGGAACTCCTTGTGACGTCCGGGATCTCATCCGGGACTCCGAACAACTTTCGGGTTACTGCATACTCATATCTCTACAACCCTAGCGTCGTCAAACCTTAAGTGTGTAGACCCTACGGGTTCGGGACACATGCAGACATGACCGAGACGCCTCTCCGGCCAATAACCAACAGCGGGATCTGGATACCCATGTTGGATCCCACATGCTCCTTGATGATCTCACCGGATGAACCACGATGTCGAGGATTCAATCAATCCCGTATACAATTCCCTTTGTCAATCGGTACGTTACTTGCCCGAGACTCGATCGTCGGTATCCCAATACCTCGTTCAATCTCGTTATCGGCAAGTCACTTTACTCGTACCGTAATGCATGATCCCATGACCAGACACTTGGTCACATTGAGCTCATTATGATGATGCATTACCGAGTGGGCCCAGAGATACCTCTCCGTCATACGGAGTGACAAATCCCAGTCTCGATTCGTGCCAACACAACAGACACTTTCGGAGATACCCGTAGTGCACCTTTATAGTCACCCAGTTACGTTGTGACGTTTGGCACACCCAAAGCACTCCTACGATATCCGGGAGTTGCACAATCTCATGGTCTAAGGAAATGATACTTGACATTTGGAAAAGCTCTAGCGAAACGAACTACACGATCTTTGTGCTATGCTTAGGATTGGGTCTTGTCCATCACATCATTCTCCTAATGATGTGATCCCGTTATCAATGACATCCAATGTCCATAGTTAGGAAACCATGACTATCTGTTGATCAACGAGTTAGTCAACTAGAGGCTCACTAGGGACTTGTTGTGGTCTATGTATTCACACATGTATTACAATTTCCGGATAATACAATTATAGCATGAACAATAGACAATTATCATGAACAAAGAAATATAATAATAACCATTTTATTATTGCCTCTAGGGCATATTTCAAATAGTCACCAGACCTCGTGCAGTCTGTCTGGAGACCGAAGATGGCACTAAGGTGCAAAACTCATGGAATATTGAGCATCTTCGCAAGTTCTACCCGTAAGGCGCGACTGCCGGGCTTAGCCCCAGCAACCACCTTTGTACAAGCCTTTCCTATGCGCATGTAACTCTTTGTACAAAGCCAGGCACAGACCTTGTGCAAATATAATAAAATGAAGCGCTAGCGCCCAAAAATTTTCATGCATATTTATTTTTATGATCTTGACATGGTCATTTAGAAAGGGTTGTATGCTGCTTTTTTCCCCTGTACTAACTACAGGGCTCCTACCGCGGTTAACCTCTCGAGGAGAAAAAGTGATGAACAAGCTTACTTATTGACCCCCAGTAGCATAAAGCAGATAAGTTCCCCTAGCTATCCATAGTGTACCTCTGGGTGAAAAACTTGTGTGTAGAAAACCTTGTCACCCTCAAACATTTGTGCTCCCATCCTTGGATTCGAAGATTACTTCAGTCAAGCTGGTTGTAGTGGCATTTGTAAGAAGGGGTTGACAAGGGGTTGGTTCTCTTCCACACTCCCAACTCACTGAACTGAACCCTGTGGCAGCAATGGAAGGGACCGGCGGGATGTCTTGCCGGAAAAGCATGTTTACTTGGGACTATAGAGTAGTCATTCCTCAGCATGGGTATTGTACATGCACAAGCGCCCGACAAACATTTTCTTTTTCATTAATACACGGACAAACAAGTACAAATCACACAAAATACAAGCATGGATAGAAGAGTACATAATTTGAGATAAAGTTTGGCAAGTGCCTACATGTTTTAGATTGAAAAAGGATAAGTGCCCCGTAATGCCTTTCTTGTCCCTCTCCTCCCAGGAACTACAGTGGGGGTGAAGAGGGCAAAAGGAGTGCATGGGCAGAACCCCAGCCTGACCCCGTCAGGGCCTGCGGGACGCAGCCTGACAAGGTCGGGAGGGCGCTGATGAAGGCGATGGACAGAGAGAGCGGCTAGGCGATGCCCTGGTCACCACTGCCAGGACCAGTAGAAAGCAGTAGTGGGGACACACGCAGGGAAGACGAAGCCAGAGTCCACGAGGAAGCCTGCCAGGGTCCGGCTGGAGGAGGCGGAGACATCCACACCCAACACCCTGGTAAATCGCTCTGCCTGGGAAGAAGACCCAGGTGCAGATGGTGGTGCTGTCGGCGCCTTGCTGATGGTGACAGTGTGTCCGATGCTCAGCTGGAGTCCGAGCCACCGTCCTCCCACTCAGCGTCGTCGTCATCGTCGCCACTGTCCTGTTCGTTGCTGTCGCTCGAGGAGGAGCTTTCGTCGTGGTTCGAGCTCTCCGCACAGCACCCTATGCGAGCACTCGAATGCCTGAAGACCTTGATGGAGAGCAAGTTGGCCTCCATTAATTTAAAATGGAGAATGTGCCCCGCCTCCAAGCTATGGGCACAAGCAAAAGTTCTCCATCCACGCCGGAGAAGCATAACATGAGGTGCGGGGAACTCTACGTCCGCCCGCATGCTGCCATTGCAGCAACCCCTCATGTGCAGCTTCAATCCTGGGGGCTGTTCTACCTCCATCACCCTTGCGAAAGGGGTGGGAAGCCGAAGGTGGCTGCGTGGGGGCCCGTGCAGCTTGATGATGAACTCCAAGGCTGGTCCCCGACGTGGCCCTCCATCGGAGCCAGGCCGACCAGGGGAGGAGCGACCAGAGCGCAACCGCGTCCTCCTCGGCCCCGAGCGCCACAACGACCGCGCTCACGTCCTCTGGCACCACCTTGTGCGTTCGATTTTGCCCCTGCATCTCCAGTTGGGGCTTGGAGGCGCTGCGAGAAGGGACTCTCATCGCCACCGCCAGAGTTCGACCACGTCCTCTTCCCCTTGCCATGGTGGAAGAAATACGCTAGAAGAAGGAGGAGGAGATGTGTGTGGGTAAGCCCCTCGCCCACACCTCCTTTTATAGGAGAGCATGGTCGTGGGCTGGCTCCTAACCACCCAGAAGGCAATTTCCCTACTTCACCAATCCAATCCCTTTGCGTCAATGACAACGTCCATAATCGACGACCTCCATCTTGCGCCTATGCACTATGCTGAGCTTTTTGCCCTGGCACTCGTTTCAGCGCCCTACGCGTCCGCCACCAACCCTGCACAATGCATGCAGCGTACGTGGCGGAAACGGCAGGAGTAGTGAGATAGTAAAATGGCAGTTACCTCCCCGTGAGAGTGGGCGTCCCACGGGCCACTACGTGGGTTGCCCCACGTTGTTCAGCACGACCCACGGGAAAACCAGAAACTAATTCAATCACAGGTTAATGAAGAAGCAAGGAAGATATCAAGAAAGACATGAATCTCATTACGGTTTGGCCAAAGTGTGCGCCTGTGTATTTGTTGGGGCCTACCCCAACGATGCCAGGCGACACGTATGGGCCAGGCCCGGGGGCTCCTGTTGGTGCAACAAACATTCACGTTTGTTGCCTGGACTTATACACAAGCGTGCTGGCATCACATGTCCAGTAGCAAACTTCAAAACAAGACCAAGCCAGAGGAACCACTCTTCGTGAGATCAAGGAGTGGATCAAGAAGACCAAGTCAAATAAGACAGCAGAGCATCACCTTGGTAAGGCCTCCCTTGCCAGGCAGGAGAGCCTAGCCGGGTTGAGGCTGCCCCAGGGACACGTCCAAGAATTCCCCAGCAGGCTTGTCGAGTCCGCCAAAGGTGAGGATTCCCGCCAAGGCACCACCGCTACACAGCGCCACCGCACCACAACGCAGATCACTTATCAATGCGGTGTCGAGCCTCCAGATGATTAAGTGGCTTCCACTAAGCATGTGGCGGCCCGTTGGAAGACAGATTATCCTCAGATGACACTCGTCCAGAGGCCTATCAAACAGGTAAGTAGAAGATGAATAAGCGGTATGGCAGGCTTGCCGGGCTTCATCCTCAGCATGACACCTAGCAGTGCATTTAATGCACTTTGTCCTAACCGCCTGAGTTAGGTATGATAGCACTGTTGTCTATGTAATCACTAGATAAAGATTGTTTTGCTACTGTGGTTACCCCTTTAGCTATAAAAGGAGTCCTAAGGAAACCTATAAAGGGATTCGGGCCCTTGCACACTTGTACGCGCGTAGCATCTCTCCCCGAGGCCACCTTGCCAGGCTTGAGCGTTGCGTGTTCATCGTGTTCCTCCATCCAATCCATGAAAGTAGGAGTAGGGTTTTACGCTTCCCAGCGGCCCTAACCTGGGTAAAAACCACCAGTGTCACCACTGTCATATTGTTCCATGGCCTCCGTTCTTTGTGCAACGTGATCTCCCCTTGTCGAACCACAAAGGGGCCGATGGCCCCATAGGTGATCGTGTTCCTCCATGATAGGGTCCCTCAGTCCAAACTTGTTTGCTTGCAAAAGCAACCGAAGGATGGCTGTGGCACCGAAGACTTGGTCATGCAGGTATGAGAAATTTGCAGACTCTAGTGAAGAAAAATCATCTCCGTGGAATTCCTGATGTAAAATTCGACGAGGATCCTCTCTATGGTGTGTGTGAGGCCGGTAAATTAGCCAAGAAGCATCATTCATCAAAAACTATTATGACAACAAGAAGACCTCTGAAACTTCTTCATATGGATTTATTTGAACCTCAAAACTATGCAAGTTTCAGAGGCAGACAAATGGTCTGGTTATTGTTGATGATTTCTGTTGGTATACTTGGGTATTATTTCTAGAAGACAAAACCTGCACCCAAGACATCTTCAAAAGATTTGCCAAGAAAGCCCAAAATGAATATGATGTGCGAATTAAGCATGTTAGAAGCGACAATGGTACTGAGATAAAAAATACTCATATCGAAGATTTTCTAGACGAAAATGGTATCACTCATGAGTTCTCTATCGCGTACACTCCCTGACAGAATGGAGTTGTTGAGCGAAAGAATAGAACAATGATCAGTGAGTATAAAACTCCTATTCGCTTCTGGGCCGATGCTATTAACACTGCTTTTCATGTTGTGACTCATGTTTATCTTCACAAATTCCTTAAGAAAACTTCATATGAGCTTATCACTGGCAAGAAACCAAATGTTTCTTGTTTACGTGTTTTGGTGCACCTTGCTACATTTGTGACATGAATCATAATTCCAAGTTTGCACCTAAGGCACATGAAGGTTTTCTTCTTGGTCATGTCTCAGACTCGCATACTTATCTTGTCTATAACTCTCACCACGGGAAAGTTATGGAAATGGTAATTGTGCGGTTTGATGAATCTAACGGCTCCCAAAAGGAGCACCTGCCTAATGTGATAGATGAACCACCAATTTTGGATACTATTTGGCAAATGGCCATTGGGAGCATCAAGCCAGTTGAAGGAAATGTACCTGACTCTTTCGATGATGATGCCTCCATGACTCGAAGCAGAACTCCCCAAGCCGCTGCCGAAGAAAATGCCACTCCGAACACAAATGGCAACCAGAATGCAAATGCCAATCAAAATGGCAATCCCGATGGAAATGGCGACAAAAATGCTATTCCCAATGTTGATGCTGAGGAAAATGAAAATGATCTTCAAGATGAAAATCCTCACCCACAAGTGGCTAATCGAGTTGACCCTTCATTAAATCTCAAAGAACTCGAGAATCCAAGTTATCGACCCACAACTCATTCTCGCACTCGGTTGGCTAACTACTGTGGCAGTTTCTCCTTTGTCTCATTGATAGAACCTACCAAGTATGAAGAAGCCATGAATGACCCCGATTGGATGAATGCCATGCAAGAGGAGATGGCGCAATTCAAACTGAATGATGTTTGGGAATTGGTTGACAAGAAGAATCCTAAGAAGCATAATATCATCAGCACCAAATGGATATTCCAGAATAAGGAAGATGAAAATGGCACTCTAGTGAGAAACAAAGCACGTATTGTCGCTCAAGGGTATGCATAGGTAGAAGGTATTGATTTTGGTGAAACATATGCTCGTGTTGCTCGCCTTGAGGCAATTCGTATTCTTCTTGCTTATGCAAACTACAATGATATCCTGCTTTATCAAATGGATGTGAAAAGTGATTTCCTTAATGGTGAAATTGATGAGGAAGTATACGTTAGGTAGCCACCTAGCCTTTGAAAATCCTTAGTTTCCTAACAAAGTTTTCAGGTTGGAAAAGGCTCTATATGGGCTGAAGCAAGCCCCTAGAGCATGGTATGACACCTTAAAGAGGTTTCTGCTCGACAAAGGATTCAAGCTAGGATCCACTGATCCCACTCTTTTTCACTCGTGTTGTTGATGGTGATCTTTTCGTGTGTCAAATTTATGTGGATGGTATTATTTTTGGTTGTACTAACAATGCTTGCAGCTTGGAGTTCGGGAAAATAATGTCCGAGAAATATCAAATGTCTATGATGGGTGAACTTAAGTTCTTTCTCAGACTGCAAATACGTCAACGGGACAATGGAATTTTCATATCTCAGGAGAAATGTCTGAGAGCCTGTCTGAAGAAGTTTAAAATGCAAGATTGCAAACTGAAGGGCTACAAAACTCCAATGCCCATGAATGGTCAGCTGGACGCAGATGTGTACTGTAAAAGATTACGATCAGCAAGCTTATCATTTGATGATTGGTTCTCTTCTCTACATGTGTGCATTTAGACCTGATATTATGTTGAGTGTTTGTATGTGTGCTCATTTCCATGTCGTGCCAAAAGAATCGCATCACCAAGCGATCAAGCGCATTCTGATATATTTGGCTCACACCACCACCTTAGGTTTATGGTATCCTAAGGGAGCACCATTTGATCTCATTGGATATTCAGACTCAGATTGTGCAGGTGACCGTGTTGATAGGAAATCTACTTCGGGGACATGCCCTTTCCTCGGTAGATCTTTGGTATGTTGGTCGTCAAGGAAGCAAAATTGTGTTTCTCTCTCTATGGCTCAGGCCGAATATATTGCTACTGATGTGTGTTTCACTCAGTTATTTTGGATGAAGCAGACTCTGAAGGATTATGGCATCAAGGTCAAGAAGATTCCCTTATTCTACGACAATGAGTGCGATCAAAATTACAGCAGCATTCTCGCACCAAGCATATTGCGATCGGACATCATTTCATTCGCGATCATGTTGCTCGAGAGGATATTGTTGTCAATCATGTCAATACTGAAGACAGTCTCGCTGATATCTTCACCAAGCCTCTCGATGAGAAAAGATTATGTGTGTTACGGTGTGAGCTAAATATCCTAGACTTTGCAAATGTGCAGTAAGCTGGACTCGGCACCCGTACCATCACTTCCACATCTTAAAAGGAATGGGTGCACAACACTCGAAGAGTTTGAAAATTTCGACAAAGTGGAATTTTCTTTCTGAGAGTGAATACATTAACGGAGAACTAGACTAATTGGGTGCCACGATAATTGTGTGACACTCAGGGTCATACAGTTCTTATACGGTGGGTTACGCCACCACAGTTTTTCTTTGTTGAGTTGCCTTTCGGTTGAAGGATCTTGTGTTAGTCCGAATGTATTTCACTCATAGCTTTTCTCTCATGTGTTTGTGTTTCGTTGTCTGAGTGAAATGCCTAGGACCCTGTTTTCCCTCTATTCTATCTCTTTCGGTCTATGTTGTTCCGTTATGAATGCTCAAATCCATCTGGTAACGATACTTTATCTGCTGTCCTTCACCACGGTAAAGGTTTGTTCCGGACTTAATCTGTTTTTGCGAAAGCCATCCAAAATTTAGGGTTTCCCGCCCAAGTCGGGACCACGATCTTTTATGATGGTTGCCACATGCACCTCATCAACTGTCAGTGTATCTGGTCCATTGAATTGCAATAGTCCCTTGAATGTGGCCGTCCGATCAGATTCACCGGATGCCTTCAATGAGGCAGAGTGGCGTCGTCCCCAGACCCGCAGAGCTCGGGGAGCGCGGCCGCTGTGGCCGTTGCCTCCAGCCTATAGAAGATTTGGGACCTAATCCGGCTATTCGGAGTCGGTGGCTGCTGTGGCTCACTTAAGCCACTGTGCAAGTGGTTCCTTCTAACTCCAGGTGAGCTGCTCATCCGTGTTTTTTCGGCCTCCAGCGATGTTGGCTGGCCTTGACGCGACGGAGAAGCAGAGAAGACCAAGGATGGGCTTGCAATTTTATTTTTTTTGTTTGGGGTCCTCTGTGATGTATGGCGGAGCCAGCCATACGGCTTGTATCCTTCATGTATTTTTTTTTCTCGAATACGCACGAGTGTGCATACTATATATATTAAGAAGAAAGAGAGGTAAAGAGCCCTCCGCAATGTTGTTACACGGTATTTCCTCCCTATATTTCCATATTTGTATGTGTGCTTTGTATTTCCGTATTTGTACGTGTGCTTTCTAGGTTATCTGTAATGTTTTCCAACTCATATAAATACAAGTAACGTATGCCTACAGACGTACAGTTTCAACAATAAAAATCAACTTATAAACAGGGCACCCATGGATGGTTACCGAAAGTAAATTTGAACTCGTCACCACCCTGGTCACAAGCCTGCTAGCTGACTTTCCTAGGATCTCTCTTGTTGAATAAAGCTCTCTAAATTCCGAGCGAAAAAAAAATCCTCGGTAAGGTCGCTCGGGAAGTTCCACCTAAGACGACTCCCATACTATTTTTGTGAGTGAGACCAGTTATAGGAACTCAATAATTACAAGAGAAATTACGACAAGATTTATAAACAATAGTAAAAACAAATTGAGCAACCGTCAGGAGCGCTGCCCTTTCATCAAGGGAGAAATAGGTACATTTTGGCGTGCTTGAAAAGGGGACATGCCAAACAACATAATAAAAATAAAACAATAGAATGGATAGATGATATACAAGTTGCTGTCTTACAAAAAAGATGATTCAGACTTTTCTTTTTTTGCATTCAGACTGTTGTGTCAACCGGAATGAAAATAAGTTGTTTAGAATAACCACCGCTAGTGCGGTTCTTAGGCAACTGCCTATAGTCAACACATTCATCTTTGTTTTGACGTCACACTCCAAGAAACATATCGAACAAGCAAGGTGTGACGAGATATGACTGGACTATGACGTACACTACATACCCAAGAAACAGAGCAGCAGCTAAGCATTTAAATGTGGGGGAGAAACTACAAACAGCATCACGAACATTGCCTCCTTCCAATCAAATAAACATAGCTGCACAGGTTTTGCCAACAATGTACAATATACCACCAATCAACTAACAACAATGGTGTCGGTATGTCCTGCATGCACAGCAATCTGTACAAATCAGCCTAGCAACTTCGGGCCACCAGCCACCGGAAGACTTGAATGAGTAACCGAACCTGATCTGGTGCTCCAAGTTCTAACTGCTAGCATCTTGGAAGAAGTCGGCTGGAATCGATGGCCGGCAGTACTTCTTCGCTACAAATTTGTACTGGGGGAACATATGGAGAAGGCCAATAGCAGTTTAGCATCAAAGTAGAAAGGGAATTAAATGCTTCCAAATTGCTGTTGACGGCACTCCCTCACCTTGTGTTGGCTGTACTTTTCTCTAATTGCAGGGAGGTTGCTTCCAAGGCCAACACGGAAAAGCCGGTGTAGTACCTTTACACAATCGCGTAATGTGGATGGTTTGTATTGTGTGTGATAGGAAAGAGTGATATTCTGCTTCAGTTTCAAAGAGATACGAATGTTACATGTGCAGCCCTTGAGGGAAAAAAGGTTTAACAAATAAGATCCACAAGAACCAAGAAGGTTGAATGCATATATACCCAAGGATTCTTTGTTGGCTTAAGGATAAAATTCGCCAAGAAAATTGAAGAGGCAGCTATCAGTGAAGGTACATGGCAAAGTAAGCTGTACTCCAGAAGTGACAACTCAGTAATGTAGCTAGCTAGGAACTCAAGATGCAAAGCTGGGCCCTGCAGAAGAATAGGTTGAGTAAGCTGGAAGACCACATTGCACACAGGACTGACTGTAACTGTAAATAATTGAAGAGAAGCAATTACCTCATGACATAGTTGAGCAGCATGCAGAAATCTCCTATTGTCGGAAATAATAATATATTTAGTGTCAGTAATTATGTTTATGTGTATAAATATCACAATAACAGAGAATGCTACCTCAAAAAACATTTTTCTGTAGGTGCAGTCATCTCAAACATCAAGCAACCCAGGATAGAAGCTTCCATTCGCAGAACCTGTGTTATCTGTGTGTTACAAAACAAAAGATCATAAAAAAATATGTAAAGGAAAGTCAATCAGCAGGGCCATAGACCTCATCCTTTATGTATGTATTGTCGGTAATATAGCAGAGCTCTTCTACTTGGGGTGGACATATCTCTTCATACTTACTGAAATTTGAATATAAAGCATATCAGAACAGAAACAAGAAAAAAAAAAAACTTAATACAACAGAAGAGACAAATTTAACTCGATGGATCTTACGCAGCTATAAGCAAGCAGGCGATACCAAGTAACTGCAGCTTATCTCGATTGATCTCTTTGCTAGAAAGATACCGATCAATATAACTGACTGTGAGGTATAAGGTTTCAGGAACAAGACGATATTCTTCTGTGACCTGAATTGAGTAGGGTAAAAAGGTAACCGATTAGAAGAAATATTTTTGTGTGTCTAGCTTCTGAAACCTTTTTTCTAGAAATGCTCACTTCCACAAGCCAGTCTATAAGTACTGCCCTCATGCTTGTGTCAATATCCTTCTGAGTGGTTTCCAGAAAATCTGGTGAAGGCCTTTTCTTGGCCTGCTAAAAGACAAATATAACATTACAGTAGAGATAGATATAGACAGGCGGTCTGCAACTGCTTTAGGAAGAAAGCAAAGACATGGACAACATGGATGATGAAGCAATGCATTGTTCCATAGAGATGTGAGTGAATGAGAAATGAGACATCTATCAACATACTGTATTTCTTGTTCAAAGACGACAATATTGAAAAGCTATGTGTGCTATTGGATTTGTGAATTAGAAGCAAAATTCTTCTATTCCTAGCTCCCAATTGATGCATCCCTTTTACACACAACGAAGTGACATCTTGTGTAGATAACAATATGCATTTACTTTGCAGGTGTGTGCACACTGCAGAAATTACTTGTTGCACAAAGCATGCAGACATTAGAAGTTCCATATGAACAAGAATCAATCACCTCAGCTTCACGCAAGTGTTTGTAAATGTCACAAGCAAGAGTTGAACACAGTTCTGGATCCTTGCAGTGCATTTCAATCTCAAAGATATTGTCATTTTCGATTGGGGTAGGACAATGTTTTCTCCATCTAGATACTGTAACAATAAAGAAAGAACAAAAATAAATAATTATACAACACAACAGATTAGAAACCTAACCAGGATTACTGTGACAGGCAAACAAACCTGTGGTATCCCTATTGTCAGATACAGGAAGTTTATCATTCGCACAACGGCGCAAGGAAGTTGCCACTGAAGAAGCTGCATTGTCAAGGAATGGAGGACCAGGGCTTTCCACTGAATTGCATGTTAGCATATCGTCCTCCATAGAAACAGAATCATGAGACAGGCCGGGCCAACTGCCATGGGGCGCCAACAAAGGCACAGAAGGGCGACTAACATTCTCCTTCTTAAGGGCATTGCCATGGTGCGATATTGCTCGCTCAAACCGGTCGAAAGTTGGTTTTGTGGCAGAAGCCACTTTCCTGTTCACGTTGGGAAGGCTAGCAGAACTCCCCTTCTTCACATAGGCTACTGAGTTGGATGAACTCGATTTCTGCAATAAGAACAGACTCAGTGAAACAGCACAACCGAAGAGAACAATCACCAGACAGGTAATACATAACGAATCACCAATAGAAGATTCAGAAGCGATCAGAAGATAATAACGAAAACATAGGCTGATAGCCAGTGCGACTGCGATCTACTACATTTCGGAACATGTGGCACACCGAAACATTTGAAAACCCTAACTTACAAGATCAGAAAAGCAGATGAACCAAATATGTGCAAGGAAATGTTCAATCGGGGCCGGTGGAACAAGCAAAAGACATTACATAGGGAAAAGCAATTGCCGGTGGCACAGAAAATTTCGTGAAAACATAAAATAATCGGGTACCTGTCGTGGAATTGACGGAGACAGGGGAGGAATTGTACAGGGGCCAGTAATAAATATAGGGAAATCTTATAAATTATGCATCAAATTGATCAAGAAGAGGGCAACCCGCGAAATGCCATAGCAGATTATTATCCAATAAATCTGCTCAACAAGTGCGGTATGTATAACATCTAGGATACGTCTCTACGGAATAATTGATAATAACCCCCCCAGTTCATGTCACTATGATCATAACCCCCCCTTTGTGTCACTGACATGTCGTCCCCTTGTAACCAACGAGAATCCAAGCAAAAGCAATTGCCGCCGCGAAAGGAACAACGCCGATCTCGCAACGAGCCATACCGCATCGGCCGCGCCGCTCCTCCCGCCGACAACGTTGGTGAGATCTCCCAAGGCGGCCCGCCTGCTTTCCAGCGACGCTGCCTTGGCAACCCTAGCGCCGGCTGTCTCCGCCGTGGCCGACGCCGACGAGCGGCGGCCGGCGGGCCGGCTCGACATTGAAGCGGATGCGGCGAACTCGGTGGGGAAGGCCTGAGCTCGCCGAAGACGAGGAGGAGGATAAGACGAGACGCTGTGTGTGAGAGCCACTCTCTCGATCTCCTCTTACGAACTAGGGTTTGCTGCTATACCAAAACAAGCATCTGGCCGAAGCCAATCCGTACCCCGCCAACTCTGCAAGCATCGATTGATTGATGCAGAGGCCGGCTGTATTCCTGCTTTTCAAAAAAAAAAAAACCTTTTTTTCCTGGCGAAACAGAACTACAGTGTTTCGACCGTTACATGGTGCAGTCCGGGCCAAGTAAAAAGTGTTTTAAGGGCCGATTTTAGCTGCGGCCCAACAGGTCCGTATAATCAATCCGCAAAAGAAATCAACCCGTAAAAAAGATTCTCTAAATATACCAATTTATCAAGCAAGGCCAGTTGGCCCACTACTTTCCTCTAGTTAAGGTTTCTAGTTTTCTCCCGGGGCGATTTTCGCCGCCGTTGAGGATTGCTCCCCTACCGCCGATCAACCCCCTCTCCCGCCTGTGTTGCGCCGGGGGTGGCCACCAGGGCTGTCTCCACGTCCGCGTCGAGGGAGGGAGCGGCGGAAGTTAGGGTTCCCCCACCAAACCCGATCTGTTCTTTCGGGTGAGAGATCCAATGGCGACTTCCGGGGACTCAAGTTCTTCGGGGATCAGTAAAGTTGAGAAGATGATGCAAGAGTTGGGACTGAGAGAGGAGGATCTGGATGATGTGATCTTTGACGAGCAAGCTGCGCCGCCGGAGGGGCCGAGATGGGTAGCCCTAGGTAGGGTTAACACCACGAAGAGCTATAGCTAGACTTGGTTTTACAGAAACATGAGAGCGCCGTGGGACATCGCGCAGGAGGCTAAGTTTAAACCTCTGGAGGAAAACCTTTATACTGTCCAATTCACTTGCCTTGGTGATTGGGAGAGAGTCATGAACGAGGGCCCTTGGAACTTCAGAGGGGACACGGTGATCCTGCTGCCGTATGACAGAATCTCGAAGCCTTCCACTGTCAAGCTGGAGACAATCAAGATATGGATACAAATCCATGATGTCCCAGAACTATATGCTCATTTGGTGGCTCCGCTGGCAGCAAAAGTGGGAGAAGTTCTTTTCTCGGAACCGAACTCACATGACTTTGTGGGCAATTTTCATCGAGTTTGGGTCAGCATCAATGTCCATAAACCCCTCAAGAATGTGGTATCTATGATAAGAGATGGGAAGAGGCAGATATACAGAGTCAAGTACGAAAAGCTACCGGACTGGTGCGCGGTTTGTGGTATGCTAGGTCATTATATAAGGAACACGGCAATGGCATCCACCCTCCATCAGCACTTGTATTCAAGGATCTCCAAGCCAGCTGGGCCATGCGTTCAGGTCGTGGTCCAGGAGAAGGCCGCAGCCAGAGAGGTGGACGGAGAGGAGGCCGATCAGGGGGCCGTTCCAGCCCCCACTCAGGGGGAGGCCGAGGTGATACGATAGATCAATATGCTCATAACGCATGTCAAGTGGGACTGTGGGAGACCCGAGCGGGGGTGGCCAGTGATGCGGAGATGGAGGACTGGAACAGAAAGAGGAATGAGGGAGCCGAGCTGGGAGCCAAAGTTACCACGCCTCCAAGTCCTGAAACTGCAGGGGGAACTGTGAACCTGCTGGCAATTGTGCCAGCAGCATTGGCGGCTGTTAGCCCACCACTGTACAGAGATCTGAAGAGAACCAAGAAGACGGAGGAGGAATCCGAGGGTGCAACCTCAAAAGTGAAGAATTTGGCGGGCTCCTTCAAGGAGCACCGCCAGGCCCAATGAGTGCGCTATGTTGGAACTGTCGGGGCGCGGGCAAAGCCGCGACAGTTCGAGAGGTTCGCAAGTTCACGAACAAATTTGCCCCTACCCTCTTCTGTATTGTGGAAACTTAGTTAGAAGGCTCGAGGGTAGAAGCGCTAGCAGGCACTTTTGGTTATGATAATAGTTTTGCGATTGATAGTCGTGGTAGAAGTGGAGGTATTGGCATTTTTTGGAACAATGAAATAAAATTGGAAATCCTTGGTTACTCGGACTACCATGTTGATTGTTCTGTTGAGGAGGTAGGTTTTGAGCCTTGGAGAGCTACTGTGGTTTATGGCGAAGCGCAAACACATCTTCGATATAAAACTTGGGACACTTTGAAAAACATCAGCACTTCTAGCAGTCTACCTTGACTTTGCCTTGGTGATTTTAATGAAGTTCTACGCCCCGATGAGCATGAAGGAGTTGGACAAAGGAGCAATGTGCAGATACAGAATTTCCGTGATGCGGTTGACGTGTGCATGTTGCTAGATGTTGGTTATGTTGGTCGTTTCTGGACCTTTGAAAAGAAAGTGAGGGGGAAATCCTACACTAGGGTCCGGCTGGATCGCGCCCTAGCCAATGCTGATTGGCGTGCAAGGTTTCCTCTTGCGGATCTGACACACCTGACGACAGCATCCTCTGACCACTGCCCCGTTCTGCTGCGTTTGAACAGAGAGCAACCGCGGAGCAGGCAGCCGAAACCTTTTCGGTATGAAGTAATGTGGGAAGGCCATGAATCTTGGAGTGACACTATCAACGCAGCATGGACGGGCGGGGGAATCAGCAATATAGTGGATGATCTTCGGGCCAAACTGCAAGCTATATCCCATGACTTGGGACGGTGGAACAATGAGACTTTTGGAAACGTTTGAAAGGAGATTAAAAGGCTGAAAATGGAGCTTGAGAAGTTGCGGGCTGATCCAAGCCGAAGGGCTCCGTCACACATCGAGCTCAAGATAAACGAAAATCTAGTTGAACTACACCATCGGAAAGAAATATTATGGAGGCAGCGTTCACGGATTGAGTGGCTAACATTGGGTGACAAAAACACAAAGTTCTTCCACTTGAGAGCAAGCATCCGAAGAAGGAAGAATATGATAAAGGCCCTACAAAACTCCCTTGGATCTTGACAAATGATCCAGATGAGCTTAAAGCAATGGTGCACGATTTTTATAAAACCTTGTATACATCAGAAGGTGTAAACAACATGGAAGCAGTTCTAAATTGTGTACCAGCCAAGGTACAGCGGAGATGAACGAGTTACTAGTCGCACCTTACAAGGGAGAAGAAGTAAAGACAACCCTTTTTCAGATGTTTCCGACCAAGGCACCAGGGTCCGATGGTTTTCCAGCTCACTTCTATCAGCATCACTGGGATCTTTGCGGTGCCGAGGTAACGGAGGCGGTTCTCAGGATTATTCGGGGAGAGGAGAGTCTGGAAAGCATCAATGATACGGTCCTGGTTCTCATCCCTAAGGTAATGAACCCTACTATGCTAACTCAATTCCGACCAATCAGTTTATGTAACGTATTATATAAGATCGCGTCCAAGGTGATTGCGAACAGATTGAAGATGATTCTGTTGGGGAACGTTGCAGAAAACAAAAATTTTCCTACTCGTTTCACCAAGATCATCTAGGAGTTCATCTAGCAACGAGTGATTAGATGCATCTACATACCTTTGTAGATCGCGAGCGGAAGCGTTCAAAAGAACGGTGATGATGTAGTCGTACTCGACGTGATCCAAATCACCGATGACCAGCGCCGAACGGACAGCACCTCCGCGTTCAACACACGTACGGAACAGCCACGTCTCCTCCTTCTTGATCCAGCAAGGGAGGGAGGAGAGGTTGAGGGAGATGGCACCGGCAGCAGCACGACGGCGTGGTGTTGATGGAGCTGCAGTACTCCGGCAGAGCTTCGCTAAGCACTATGGAGGTGGAGGAGGTGTTGGGGAGGGAGAAGGAGGCAACCAAAGGCCAAGGCGTTCAGGTATGAAGTCCCTCCTCTCCCCCACTATATATAGGAGGGCCAAGGGGGGGTGGACGGCCCTAGGAGATCCAATCTCCTAGGGGGTGCGGCGGCCAAGGGGGGTTTCCCTCCCCCCCCCAAGGCACCTAGGAGGTGCCTTCCCCTCCTAGGACTCTTCCCCCTTCAAACCCTAGGCGCATGGGCCTATGTGGGGCTGGTGCCCTTGGCCCATTAGGCCAAGGCGCACCCCCTACAGCCCATGTGGCCCCCCCGGGACAGGTGGACCCACCCGGTGGACCCCCGGGACCCTTCCGGTGGTCCCGGTACAATACCGATAACCCCGAAACTTGTCCCGATGCCCGAAACAGGACTTCCCATATATAAATCTTTACCTCCGGACCATTCCGGAACTCCTCGTGACGTCCGGGATCTCATCCGGGACTCCGAACAACATTCGGGTTACTGCATATACATATCCCTACATCCCTAGCGTAACTGAACCTTAAGTGTGTAGACCCTACGGGTTCGGGAGACAAGCAGACATGACCGAGATGACTCTCCGGTCAATAACCAACAGCGGGATCTGGATACCCATGTTGGCTCCCACATGCTCCATGATGATCTCATCGGATGAACCACGATGTCGAGGATTCTATCAACCCCGTACGCTATTCCCTTTGTCTATCGATATGTTACTTGCCCGAGATTCGATCGTCGGTATCCCAATACCTCGTTCAATCTCGTTACAGGCAAGTCACTTTACTCGTACCGTAATGCATGATCCCGTGACCAGACACTTGGTCACTCTGAGCTCATTATGATGATGCATTACCGAGTGGGCCCAGTGATACCTCTCCGTCATACGGAGTGACAAATCCTAGTCTTGATCCATGTCACCCAACAGACACTTTCGGAGATACCCGTAGTCTACCTTTATAGTCACCCAGTTACGTTGTGACGTTTGGCATACCCAAAGCACTCCTACGGTATCCGGGAGTTACACGATCTCATGGTCTAAGGAAAAGATACTTGACATTGGAAAACTCTAGCAAACGAACTATACGATCTTGTGCTATGTTTAGGATTGGGTCTTGTCCATCACATCATTCTCCTAATGATGTGATCTCGTTATCAATGACATCCAGTGTCCATAGTCAGGAAACCATGACTATCTGTTGATCAACTAGCTAGTCAACTAGAGGCTCACTAGGGACATGTTGATGTCTGTTATTCACACATGTATTACGATTTCCGGATAACACAATTATAGCATGAATAAAGACAATTATCACGAACAAGGAAATATAATAATAATGCTTTTATTATTGCCTCTAGGGCATATTTCCAACAGTCTCCCACTTGCACTAGAGTCAATAATCTAGTTACATTGTGATGAATCGAACACCCATGGAATTCTGGTGTTGATCATGTTTTGCTCTAGGGAGAGGTTTAGTCAACGGATCTGCTACATTCAAGTCCGTATGTACTTTACAAATCTCTATGTCTCCATCTTGAACATTTTCACGAATGGAGTTGAAGCGACGCTTGATGTGCCTTGTTTTCTTGTGAAACCTGGGCTCCTTGGCAAGTGCAATAGTTCCAGTGTTGTCACAGAAGAGCTTGATCGGCCCCGACGCATTGGGTATGACTCCTAGGTCGGTGATGAACTCCTTCACCCATATTGCTTCATGTGCTGCCTCCGAGGCTGCCATGTACTCCGCTTCACATGTAGATCCCGCCACGACGCTTTACTTGCAACTGCACCAGCTTACTGCCCCACCATTCAAAATATACACGTATCCGGTTTGTGACTTAGAGTCATCCAGATCTGTGTCGAAGCTAGCGTCGACGTAACCCTTTACGACGAGCTCTTCGTCACCTCCATAAACGAGAAACATTTCCTTAGTCCTTTTCAGGTACTTCAGGATATTCTTGACCGCTGTCCAGTGTTCCTTGCCGGGATTACTTTGGTACCTTCCTACCAAACTTACGGCAAGGTTTACATCAGGTCTGGTACACAGCATGGCATACATAATAGAACCTATGGCTGAGGCATAGGGGATGACGCTCATCTCTTCTATATCTTCTGCCGTGGTCGGACATTGAGCTGAGCTCAATTTCATACCTTGCAACACAGGCAAGAACCCCTTCTTGGATTGATCCATATTGAACTTCTTCAATATCTTATCAAGGTATGTGCTTTGTGAAAGACCTATGAGGCGTCTCGATCTATCTCTATAGATTTTGATGCCTAATATATAAGCAGCTTCTCCAAGGTCCTTCATTGAAAAACTTTTATTCAAGCAGGCCTTGATGCTGTCCAAGAGTTCTATATCATTTCCCATCAAAAGTATGTCATCTACATATAATATGAGAAATGCTACAGAGCTCCCACTCACTTTCTTGTAAACGCAGGCTTCTCCATAAGTCTGTGTAAACCCAAACGCTTTGATCATCTCATCAAAGCGAATGTTCCAACTCCGAGATGCTTGCACCAGCCCATAAATCGAGCGTTGGAGCTTGCACACTTTGTCAGCATTCTTAGGATCGACAAAACCTTCCGGCTGCATCATATACAATTCTTCCTTAAGGAAACCATTAAGGAATGCCGTTTTGACGTCCATTTGCCATATCTCGTAATCATAGAATGCGGCAATTGCTAACATGATTCGGACGGACTTCAGCTTCGCTACCGGTGAGAAAGTCTCATCGTAGTCAACCCCTTGAACTTGTCGATAACCCTTAGCGACAAGCCGAGCTTTATAGATGGTCACATTCCCATCCGCGTCTGTCTTCCTCTTAAAGATCCATTTATTTTCTATGGCTCGCCGCTCAACGGGCAAGTCAGTCAAAGTCCATACTTTGTTTTCATACATGGATCCTATCTCGGATTTCATGGCTACCAGCCATTTGTCGGAATCCGGGCCCGCCATCGCTTCTTCATACTTCGAAGGTTCACCGTTGTCTAACAGCATGATTTCCAAGACAGGGTTGCCGTACCACTCTGGTGCGGAACGTGTCCTTGTGGACCTTCGAATTTCAGTAGGGGCTTGATCAGAAGTATCTTGATCATTTTCATCAACTTCCTCTCTAGTCGGTGCAGGCACCTCAGGAACATTTTCTTGAGTTGCGCCATTTTCCGGTTCAAGAGGTGATACTTCATCAAGCTCTACTTTCCTCCCACTTACTTCTTTCGAGAGAAACTCTTTCTCCAAAAAGGACCCATTCTTGGCAACAAAGATCTTGCCTTCGGATCTGAGGTAGAAGGTGTACCCAATAGTTTCTTTTGGGTATCCTATGAAGACGCATTTTTCCGATTTTGGGTTCGAGCTTTTTAGGTTGAAGTTTCTTGACATAAGCATCGCATCCCCAAACTTTTAGAAACGACAGCTTAGGTTTCTTCCCAAACCATAATTCATACGGTGTCGTCTCAACGGATTTCGACGGAGCCCTATTTAAAGTGAATGCGGCAGTCTCTAAAGCATAGCCCCAAAAAGAAAGCGGTAAATCGGTAAGAGACATCATAGATCGCACCATATCTAACAGAGTGCGATTACGACGTTCGGACACACCATTACGCTGAGGTGTTCCAGGCGGCGTGAGTTGCGAAACTATTCCACATTTTCTTAAGTGTGCCCCAAACTCGTGACTCAAGTATTCTCCTCCACGATCTGATCGTAGAAACTTGATTTTCCTGTCACGTTGATTTTCAACCTCACTCTAAAATTCCTTGAACTTTTCAAAGGTTTCAGACTTGTGTTTCATTAAGTAGATATACCCATACCTACTTAAATCATCAGTGAGAGTGAGAACATAACGATAGCCACCGCGAGCCTCAACACTCATCGGACCGCACACATCAGTATGTATGATTTCCAATAAGTCGGTTGCTCGCTCCATTGTTCCTGAGAACGGAGTCTTGGTCATTTTACCCATAAGGCATGGTTCGCACGTGTCAAATGATTCATAATCAAGAGACTCTAAAAGTCCATCAGCATGGAGCTTCTTCATACGTTTGACACCTATGTGACCAAGGCGGCAGTGCCACAAGTATGTGGGACTATCATTATCAACCTTACTTCTTTTGGTACTCACATTATGAACATGTGTAGCATCACGTTCGAGATTCATAAAGAATAAACCATTCACCATAGGAGCATGACCATAAAACATATCTCTCATAAAAATGGAACAACCATTATTCTCAGATTTAAAAGAGTAGCCATCTCGAATTAAACGAGATCCCGATACAATGTTCATGCTCAAAGCTGGCACTAAATAAAAATTATTAAGGTTTAAAACTAATCCCGAAGGGAGATGCAGAGGTAGCGTGCCGACGGCGATCACATTGACCTTGGAACCATTCCCGACGCGCATCGTCACCTCGTCCTTTGCCAGTTTCCGCTTATTCCGCAGCCCCTGCTTTGAGTTACAAATGTGAGCAACTGCACCGGTATCAAATACCCAGGAGCCACTACGGGCACTAGTAAGGTACACATCAATTACATGTATATCACATATACCTTTGGTTTTGCCGGCCTTCTTATCCGCTAAGTACTTAGGGCAGTTCCGCTTCCAGTGACCGCTTCCCTTGCAATAAAAGCACTCAGTCTCGGGCTTGGGTCCATTCTTTGGCTTCTTCCCGGCAGCTTGCTTGCCGGGCGCGGCAACCTCCTTGCCGTCCTTCTTGAAGCTCTTTTTACCCTTGCCTTTCTTGAACTTAGTGGTTTCATTGATCATCAACACTTGATGTTCCTTCCTGACTTCTACCTCCGCTGATTTCAGCATAGCAAATACTTCAGGAATGGTCTTTTCCATCCCCTGCATATTGAAGTTCATCACAAAGCTCTTGTAGCTTGGTGGAAGCGACTGGAGGATTCTGTCAATGACCGCATCATCCGGGAGATTAACTCCTAGCTGAGTCAAGCGGTTATGCAACCCAGACATAGTGAGTATGTGCTCACTGACAGAACTGTTTTCCTCCATCTTACAGCTGAAGAATTTGTCGGAGACTTCATATCTCTCGACCCGGGCATGAGCTTGGAAAACCATTTTCAGCTCTTCGAACATCTCATATGCTCCATGTCTCTCAGAACGCTTTTGGAGCCCCGGCTCTAGGCTGTAAAGCATGCCGCACTGAACGAGGGAGTAGTCATCGAAACGTGCCTGCCAAGCGTTCATAACATCTTGTTCTGCAGGGAGAATGGGTGCGTCACCAAGCGGTGCTTGTAGGACATAATCTTTCTTGGCAGCTATGAGGATGATCCTCAGGTTCCGGACCCAGTCCGTATAGTTGCTGCCATCGTCTTTCAGCTTAGTTTTCTCTAGGAACGCGTTGAAGTTGAGCACTACGTTGGCCATTTGATCTACAAGACATATTGCAAAGATTTTAGACTAAGTTCATGATAATTAAGTTCAACTAATCAAATTATTAGTGAACTCCCACTTAGATTAGACATCCCTCTAGTCATCTAAGTATTACATGATCCGAGTTAAACTAGACCGTGTCCGATCATCACGTGAGACGGACTAGTCAACATCGGTGAACATCTTCATGTTGATCGTATCTTCTATACGACTCATGCTCGACCTTTCGGTCTTCTGTGTTCCGAGGCCATGTCTGTACATGCTAGGCTCGTCAAGTCAACCTAAGTGTTTGCATGTGTAAATCTGTCTTACACCCGTTGTATGTGAACGTCTGAATAAAACACCCGATCATCATGTGGTGTTTTGAAACAGCGAACTGTCGCAACGGTGCACAGTTAGGGGGAACACTTCTTGAATTTATTGTGAGGGATCATCTTATTTACTACCGTCGTTCTAAGTAAACAAGATGCAAAACATGATAAACATCACATGCAATCAAATAATAAACGTGACATGATATGGCCAATATCACATAGCTCCTTTGATCTCCATCTTGGGGCTCCATGATCATCTTGTCACCGGCTTGACACCATGATCTCCATCATCATGATCTCCATCATCGTGTCTCCATGAAGTTGCTCGCCAACTATTACTTCTACTACTATGGCTAACGCGTTTAGCAATAAAGTAAAGTAATTTACATGGCGTTTCTCGATGACACGCAGGTCATTAAAAGAATAATGACAACTCCTATGGCTCCTGCCGGTTGTCATACTCATCGACATGCAAGTCATGAATCCTATTACAATAGCATGAACATCTCATACATCACATATAGATCATTCATCATTCATCACAACTTTGGCCATATCATATCACAAACCACTTGCTGCAAAAACAAGTTAGACGTCCTCTAATTGTTGTTGCAAGTTTTACGTGGCTGAATTAGGGTTCTAGCAAGAACGTCTTCTTACCTACGTTAAAGCCACAACGTGATTTGTCAACTTCTATTTACCCTTCATAAGGACCCTGTTCATCGATTCCGCTCCAACTAAAGTGGGAGAGACAGACACCCGCCAGCCACCTTATGCAACTAGTGCATGTTAGTCGGTGGAACCGGTCTCACGTAAGCGTACGTGTAAGGTTGGTCCGGGCCGCTTCATCCCACAATACCGCTGAAGCAAGAAAGGACTAGTAACGGCAAGAAAGTTGACAAATCTACGCCCACAACAAATTGTGTTCTACTCGCGCAAGAAGAACTACGCATAGACCTAGTTCATGATGCCACTGTTGGGGAACGTTGCAGAAAACAAAAATTTTCCTACTCGTTTCACCAAGATCATCTAGGAGTTCATCTAGCAACGAGTGATTAGATGCATCTACATACCTTTGTAGATCGCGAGCGGAAGTGTTCAAAAGAACGGTGATGATGTAGTCGTACTCGACGTGATCCAAATCACCGATGACCAGCGCCGAACGGACAGCACCTCCGCGTTCAACACACGTACGGAACAGCCACGTCTCCTCCTTCTTGATCCAGCAAGGGAGGGAGGAGAGGTTGAGGGAGATGGCACCAGCAGCAGCACGACGACGTGGTGTTGATGGAGCTGCAGTACTCCGGCAGAGCTTCGCTAAGCACTATGGAGGTGGAGGAGGTGTTGGGGAGGGAGAAGGAGGCAACCAAAGGCCAAGGCGTTCAGGTATGAAGTCCCTCCTCTCCCCCACTATATATAGGAGGGCCAAGGGGGGGTGGCCGGCCCTAGGAGATCCAATCTCCTAGGGGGTGCGGCGGCTAAGGGGGGTTTCCCTCCCCCCCCCAAGGCACCTAGGAGGTGCCTTCCCCTCCTAGGACTCTTCCCCCTTCAAACCCTAGGCGCATGGGCCTATGTGGGGCTGGTGCCCTTGGCCCATTAGGCCAAGGCGCACCCCCTACAGCCCATGTGGCCCCCCTGGGACAGGTGGACCCACCTGGTGGACCCCCGGGACCCTTCCGGTGGTCCCAGTACAATACCGATAACCCCGAAACTTGTCCCGATGCCCGAAACAGGACTTCCCATATATAAATCTTTACCTCCGGACCATTCCGGAACTCCTCGTGACGTCCGGGATCTCATCCGGGACTCCGAACAACATTCGGGTTACTGCATATACATATCCCTACATCCCTAGCGTAACTGAACCTTAAGTGTGTAGACCCTACGGGTTCGGGAGACAAGCAGACATGACCGAGACGACTCTCCGGTCAATAACCAACAGCGGGATCTGGATACCCATGTTGGCTCCCACATGCTCCACGATGATCTCATCGGATGAACCACGATGTCGAGGATTCTATCAACCCCGTACGCTATTCCCTTTGTCTATCGATATGTTACTTGCCCGAGATTCGATCGTCGGTATCCCAATACCTCGTTCAATCTCGTTACAGGCAAGTCACTTTACTCGTACCGTAATGCATGATCCCGTGACCAGACACTTGGTCACTCTGAGCTCATTATGATGATGCATTACCGAGTGGGCCCAGTGATACCTCTCCGTCATACGGAGTGACAAATCCCAGTCTTGATCCATGTCACTCAACAGACACTTTCGGAGATACCCGTAGTCTACCTTTATAGTCACACAGTTACGTTGTGACGTTTGGCATACCCAAAGCACTCCTACGGTATCCGGGAGTTACACGATCTCATGGTCTAAGGAAAAGATACTTGACATTGAAAAACTCTAGCAAACGAACTATACGATCTTGTGCTATGTTTAGGATTGGGTCTTGTCCATCACATCATTCTCCTAATGATGTGATCTCGTTATCAATGACATCCAGTGTCCATAGTCAGGAAACCATGACTATCTGTTGATCAACTAGCTAGTCAACTAGAGGCTCACTAGGGACATGTTGATGTCTGTTATTCACACATGTATTACGATTTCCGGATAACACAATTATAGCATGAATAAAGACAATTATCACGAACAAGGAAATATAATAATAATGCTTTTATTATTGCCTCTAGGGCATATTTCCAACAGATTCTTCCGGACATCATTTCAGAGGAACAATCAGCCTTTGTGCCAGGCAGGCATATCACAGACAATATCATCAGTGCTTATGAGTGTCTTCACTTTATGAAACGTAGCAAGGCCAAGGTTAGCAGTTTCTGTGCGCTTAAACTCGATATGATGAAGGCATATGACAGATTAGAGTGGGATTATCTACATGCGATGATGATAAAGCTTGGCTTTGCCCCATCTTGGGTTCAGATAGTAATGAACATGGTGCGGTCAGTGTCATTTTCAATTCTTTTTAATGGTGAGAGGCTTGACACTTTCAACCCATCCAAAGGTATTCGGCAGGGAGATCCGATGTCCCCATATCTCTTTTTAATCGCAGCAGAGGGCCTTCCGTGCCTATTGAAATCCAGTTCCTCGTCGTCTCAGCTAGAAGGGATCAAGGTGGCAGCAACGACGCCAGCCGTGAACCATCTCCTTTTCACTGATGACAACATGTTGATGTTTAAATCGAGTGTTGAAGGGGTTGTTGCAGTATCAAACTTGTTGGAAAGTTACTGTGTGGCATCTGGACAGCGGATAAAGCATGAGAAATCCTCTATTTTCTTTAGTAAAGGATGTCCACAAGTTATGAGAGATAGTATCAAGAACACATTAAACGTTCAGAATGAATCGCTCAGTGACAGGTACTTGGGGATGCCTACTGATGTTGGGCATTCAAAGAATGGCACATTCAGATATCTGAGAGATCGTGTGTGGGAGAAAATCAGAGGGTGGATGGAGAAACTGTTATCTTCAGCGGGCAAGGAAGTACTTATCAAATCGGTGGCACAGTCAATACCGGTTTTTTCTATGTCTTGTTTCCGCCTCCCAAGAGGTTTATGCGAGAGTATTACCTCCCTGATCAGACAATTTTAGTGGGGGAGCAAGCAGGGGAAACGCAAACCAAACTGGGTAGCCTGGGACGAGATGACAAAGCCAAAGCATCTAGGCGGCCTCGGTTTCAGGGATTTGGAGATTTTCAATCTTGCCCTACTATCGAAGCAGGCGTGGAGGATGCTTCAAAACCCCACATCTTTGAGCGCCCGCATTCTCAAGGGGGTCTACTTCCCTGATGTCTCTCTCTTTGAAGCAAGTCTTGGGAATCATCCATCACAAATTTGGCGGGCAATCCTGGATGGGCGAGATATCATGGTGCAGGGACTAGTGAGAAGAATTGGAAATGGTGAAACCACGGACATCTGGCACGATAACTGGCTACCTCGCACACACATGAAGCGACCATTAACATCTCTGGTCCAACACCCACCTCACAAAGTTCTGAATTCATAAACAGCACCACTTGCTCTTGGAATGAACAGCTGATCCGGGCAACATTCGTTCCAATCGATGCGGAGACTATTTTGCAGATTCCTCTCTGCACTAGACAGATTGAGGATTTTTGGGCGTGGAGCGAGGACAGACGGGGCATTTTCTCGGTTAGAACTGCTTACCATATGATCCACCAGAAGAAACTAAGCAGCGAAGCTTGGTTATATGAGCAAGGGGGGTCGTCTCATTCATAAGCTGATAGTGAGATATGGACTAAGCTATGGGGGTTTAATGTACCATCGAAGCTTAAGATTTTCCTATGGAGATTTGCGAAGAACACCACTCCAACCGCGGCACTCTTGCATCATCGAAATATGGCGGACACGCCTGCGTGCGTCCTTTGCGGAGCGGAAGATACTTGGAGACACGCTTTGCTAAACTGGACTGTATCCCGGAGTACTTGGGCTTTGTCATCTGAACATATCATCGATGCACTGAGTAGGAACGAAGAAGGTGACGCGAAGAGATGGCTCTCTGCCATGCACCAGGCTCTATCCCATGAGAACTTCACTACTCTCGTGGTCACACTCTGGGCTTTGTGGGGAGCCCGTCGCAAGGCGATCCACGAGCAAATATACCAAAGTCCCTTTTCAGTACATGCTTTTATTCAGTCTTACATCAGGGAACTTAAAGCTATCCAATCGGTTAATATGAGGCAGGGTGGCAATCCTATTCCTCGTCCGACGAGCTGGATTCCTCCACCAGCAGGGCTGACAAAGCTGAATGTAGATGCTGCAATGGGGAGGGGAAGGAGACATGGTTCTGTTGCGGCAATATCAAGAGACTCTACTGCCAATTTCTGGGAGCATCGGCTGTGGTTTTTGGAGGCACTTCCGATCCGGCCACTCTTGAATGCATGGCGATCAGGGAGGCGTTGGCCCTTGCGGATAATCTGAATGTCTCAACTATACAAGTGGCGTCCGACTCGAAGGTGGTGGTCGAGGACATCCGAGAGAACAATCCAACAGCGTATGGTGCGATCATACATGAAAAAAATAGAGCATTGATCAAATTTCCTTTTGTGTAATTTTTGCCACGAATTTAGGAGCTCAAATATCGAGGCTCACAAGCTCGCGAAGCATGCTTTATTCCTTCCGGTTGGCCGACATGTTTGGTTGGGACAGCCGGACGGACTCTCTTTCGTCCATGTAAACATTGTGACGTCGTAATAAAAGCTTCGGAGTTTGCCTCAAAAAAAAATCAAGCAAGACCACAACTAGCTCACTTTTTTTCTTGGACACGCCCTTCCTATCTCCACCTCGACGCCGGCACAACCCCAAGCAACGGCGACTCAGGAACCTTCCTCGAGGCCGGTGCGGCGAGCAACAAGGACGGGGACGCCGCCACCTTCGGCTGAGGAGAAGCGGCGAGCCACGCGCTCTGAACCCCTGAGACGCGGCAGCCGAGATGGATCGGGGCAGGTAGCAGCGGAACTGCAGCAGGAGCGACGCGGGCAGGTGGCGACCGGGGGGCGAACGGGCGCCGGCGGACGGGGACCTAAACTGCAGCGGGGAAGACGCGGGCGGCCGACGGCCGAGGCAGGAGAGATGCGGGCGAGCAGTGACCGGTGTGGACGACCGACGTATAGGGACGGGCAGGGCGGCTCGGACGGCGGACGCTGATGGGTCATGGAGATGTTTCTGTGGTAGTTGGGCTCTCGCCAACTGCTTTCTCCCGATACATGGCGTCGTAGAAGCGGACACAAAAACTCTGTTTTTGCAGATCACGAGGAGCTTTTTGCCGCATCCCTTAAAAACTTAAGGTCGAAGGTGTATAAGGTGTCTGTTTGGGTACCTTTTCTGTCCAAAACTGAAAACTGGCGGTTATTTACAGTTTGGTGGGATATAAGGGGTATGTTAGAGATGCTCTTACGCGAGTGGAGGCTTTCCTCTCGCTGAATACGCTGCGCAACTGGGCGGTCTAGTTGGTGCCCGCGCCGTTGTTCTGTTTGATACTTTCACGTGCGTGCTTCTTCTTTCCTTTGCTTCTGGTTTCTTCTTTGTTCTTTCTTTGCTAGTACTTGTTACTTTTGCTTGTCCTCCTGCTTTTCTTCTTCTCCTCCTCCACCACTTATTCTTCTTTTTAGTATATTTTCTTTCTTTTCTTGTTAATTCCTCAATGAAGATGTGCATAGTCACTAAAGAAATGTGTTCTCAACAAAAAACTGTACTAAAATCTTAAATGAAAAAGGCAGGAAAGAAAACTAGATACTAACTATTATACTTGACAGTAACATTCACTCAACAGAAAATGTAATCAACTCCTGGATAGTTTCAAAGTAGCCACTTCAAAATGACTATTTGTGGATAGTAAACATTCAGTAATCCAGTACTTTAATGTTTGCTAAATTCTCAAAAAAAAATCTACTACATTTGTAAGACAGTGTTTCCTGTTACTGTGTAGTGATCCATTACTTGGAGGTATTCTTTTGCTTGCCATGATGAACTACCATGGTACATTAAGTTGTTCTTTTGCTTGCCATGCTGAACTCCAACTTGTAAATTGGAATAGAAAGTTGAATTACTTGCAGTGTCAAAGGTACATGAGCAGATAGTGAGCATGACTCATTATGATCATTTATAAAAGTTAGAAAGAAAAGTGAATACATAATTTACAAATAGAAGAAAAAAACATTTTTTGCAAAATAATTTTGATTCTTTAGAAGATGCATTACTTAAGTTCTCCAATGCTAGAGTTCCCAATTACTCGAACTTGTCCAGACCCTGAAACAATTTGGAACACAAAATCTTAATTATTCCAAGTGTTGAAGCTAGATGAGCAAGAATATGAACTTTTTATTCCGTTGTACTTGTTTGAAGCAATTGGAACACAAATTTCTCTTGTAAAGCTTGCAGATCTACCTGAAGATTAATATGGGTAACAAGGAAGAAATTAGTTTTGCACCTCATTGTCTCATGATATTCAGCAAAAGAATAACTTGAAACATTGTTTTAAATAAAAGAATAATATGAACTTTTGAGAAAACATCAGTTTCGATGCCATTGTAACTTGTAAAGTACTTCCAGACGTAGATGCCTGTGTTAACTGATTCCCTGTAGTGCAATGAAAAAAAATACTTAGTGCATGCATCATAGTGTGTGCCAAAATAGTAAAAAAAATTGAAAGAAGAACTGTGTGTAAGCAAAGAGCTCTCTACTATGATGGGAGAGAAAAAACCTTGTTTCCAACTTTGTCACTTTCATGTGCCTTATTCCAAAACTCTGAATGTTGAAGAAAGGGCAATGTGGATAGCTTGCAATGAAAAGCATCTTGAAATTGTAAGACACTGCTGAAATTTGTGTTAGAATTTTGTCTGAATCTCTCTCAGGATCGAGAATGTCAAAGCTCATATCGATGAAATTCGCAACAACAAGAAACTAATAGGTAGGTCCTTTGGGTTTGTTGTGCACTGGGAAAGGGCTATGCACCTGTTTTGGAGAAAATGATAAGGTACTGTGACATTGAAGTAAAAAATAAGTTGCAGAGAATATATTTTTTGTTCCTTTCGGAAAGAAAGCTTACCAGTCCAGCTCTCTCTAGCCTATATCCAACACTGACCTCTGAGAAAAATGTTTTATGTTGAGAGTGATCCAAATGTGGATTCATCAGAAGCATCTGTACATGTTTTAAAAATCTCACAAAAACTGATTGTATTGAGTACCTATCAATACAACTAAATGAAGAAAAAAGTGAAGTTCAGACGCTTAACTTGCAATAATGTCTGAATACATAACGTGTGTCAAAACTTCATTTGGTAAGCCTCCGCCATTCTTCTGTCGCATGTACTGATTAGACATAACAAGATCTGAGAAATAGTCCATCACACGCCTATGCATCTAACCATGCATCTTCCATCATTGATAAAGTTAACGTTTTTTGATCAACCATCTATGATCTATCTAGAAAATACGAGGGATGCACAAATAATTTTTGTTAGAAGATACTACATAGGAGTACATCTCTATATTTCTTGAGAAGGGAAGAAAAACAACAAGATTAATGTATTAGGAAATCATTTTTGCCTGTACTCAACTTTTCTCAAGTAGGACAGGATAGTATTGTATAATTCATTCTCAATAGATGTAGAGAAGTGTTTTTGTGTTACAGTTGTTTCCCTTGTATTACACAATAAGCTGGCCCTTCTGAAACTTCGTTCAGCACGTGTGTTGAACAACACAACTGTATTTTGGAATGTGTTTTTATACTGCTCAAGTGCCTAGAGCATGGCTTTGTCTGAGATGTGGAAACTATTTGAATACTAGGTATGTGTAGTGTGGCACTAGAACTAGAGATTAGACCTGTGTAGGCAAACATTAGCTTTGAGCAACTTGGTTTGGAACTAGAGGGAATTGGGTCTAGAAAACAACCACCCTGGGTTGGTTTTGTGTCTCTACAAGAAGAACCTATTGCATTTGGAACTGCATGTGTAGCAGTACTAATGTGGTAGCTACTTTGGGCAATTGCTTCTGGAGGAAAAATCTTCAAACAGATCAAACGATTGTTCTCCATAGAATGTTTCTACTAGCACACAGTTAGTTTTAGGACCAAAGAGATGTTCATTCAATGATAGACCCCGGCCCACTTATCAGCTGTGTAGAATGGTGTTTTTTTCCACCTGAACTACTTCTGTTGGTCAACATGTTGCAAGTGGACGCAGGTACAGTCAACTCATTCCTTTCAATTTGATAACTTGCACTCCTTTGCAATTCAGGATGTGTGCCTACAAAAATTGATTCGATGCAATAGTTTCTATGAGAGAAGAACTGGTAGCTAGTACTGTACAAGCATATGTTCAAAAAGGTTGGTGTATATAAAGTTAAGAAGATGTAATAAATACCATGAGGAGATACAAGGGGTGTTTCCACTGTGACGTCCTTCCATCTTAATTTTTCATGTATAGATTCATTCATGTTTAAGAATGTGCTTTGTTCTTTTGGGAATAACTGAGCATACATTTCTGATGCAAAAAGAAGAACATGAAAAAGTTGAATTAGTAAAGGAATGCCAATAAATTTGTAAAGAAAAGAAATCAGTAAATGGATGAGAAAAGAAATGTAGTATATGGATGAGAAACAGAAATATCTTATACCTTTCGTCATACCAATGTCTCCAACATACTTGTATTCTTCATGTCTTTGAGCTGGAAGTTCAATTCTTTTAGGACCTAGAAGATCTTCTTAAATGTTAGCCAATTTCTCTAACAAAACAATACCATTCTCACTTTCGATGAATGTGGTCACTATATTTGTTATGATCACTTTGAAGAATGATTCAAGTACTACTTCATCAACAAATTACGACACTGGTATTTCTAAGCAGAAATTCTCAAATATAGAAGAAAGGTCTACTTGAGGGAAAACTGAGATCCTGTTGGGAGGTGCAACAACAGGCAAATGTTTGTCGGAGTCCTGGTTGCCGACAAGAACTTGCAACATATCATCTACATATGTCTTGACAGTTGGAATTGAATACTCAATCATTCTTTGGAACAAATTCTGGGTCATTACTTGCAGGTTCAATTTGGCCTATTGTTAAGAAATAATAAATATAAAAGGAGGCAGACTAGAAAGATGAATACTTGATTAGAGGAAGAAGGTACCTCGACACTGTGTTCAATTTGCATCTTATCATGAATATAATTTTGAATGGTGCTTGGGATCCTGTAAAAATCATCATCTTGCAAGTGATAACTTCTAAATGGCGTTGCAGATATGTGCTTTAACTGTTTAAGTGCATTCATTAAAGTAGTGAGAAAAAAGAATGGAGTTACAACACATGAAAAAATGTTGAACTACTAAAAGTGGCAGCAATTCTAAAAAGATCATACAACATGGAAAAATGTAATAGTGGTAGGCGCTTCTTCACTTACAGCTAATGTTCCAAATGAGTCAGACGAACAATCTTCTGAGTCAAGAGCTATATATGATTTGACTATATTTGTAGTCCACAGACTAATCCTGGGTATTTTGGTAGCCAAGAATGAATTCTGAAGTTCTCAGAAATTCAAAATATGATGCCTGCATGCAGTAGAAATCCATTCAGTAAAAAAAGAAAAGTGAAGTTGGTTGTTGTCAAAACGGTTGCATTAAAAGTATTAGCAAAAATACTTACCATTAATAAGAGACTGCAACCACCTGCATCCAACTCCTACTCCTTGGTGTTGACTTGAATATTTAAATTTCAACAGTCAACCATTCAAGAACAAATGAGCATAGATTAAAGTCACTAAGGCAGTCCAGCATCAGTGCAACACTGTAATATTGTGAGCTTGCTAGGCTATCTGAAGAAGGGCACAGAAATGAAGCCATCGCAAGAAGAAAGAATGTCTTTGTAAACATATCAATTTGCATGTCTGGTTTTATCATTGAACACAAGTCTTTCACAGATGGAGAATTTCCTTCCCACTTTATGATATCATGAACCAAAATGTAATTTTCTGTAGAACAATTCTTGTCAAGAATTTTCTTGCCCATTGGTATTCCTAACACAATCTGGATAGTATTGGGTGTGATGTTGAATAAGAAACTGTTTTCAAGATTAATTGTTCTTGTGGCTGTATCAAAATGGAATGCAAGCCAATGGTATATTCCAATAGGAGAAAAAGAACACTTCAATTCCAACAAAGAACCAAGGCCCATTTTTCTGATTGTGTTCTTTTGTTCATCAATGAGTGACTCTATCAGATTGTAGAACAATTCAAGAGGATCATCCTGAATACCCTGTTTGTGAAAACAAAAAAGAAAACCATGAAAATATGAGTCACACTTCAATTTAATGTACCTTGTTTTTTTCTATGCTCATTAGGATAAGCAGCAGGACCATACTCATTCAAGCACTTGATATGCCTTTTCTTTATACTCCCAACTTCCATCTGAGATATACGTAGAAAATGGAATTTAATTATCACCATTGTGCTGTAATTATAACATGGATTCTTACTCTTTAACATGCATTATAAATAATTAAAAAATCTTTGGAAAAGCATAATTAACACATGTACATATTCCAGTTCTCAAAATAACATGTCTCAAACCTCCAACAGTGCCAGTCTTACCAAACTGTGAAATATGTCTATTGTACAAAATTAACAGAGGAAAAAAGGAGAGAGAGAGAGAGAGAGAGAGAGAGAGAGAGAGAGAAAGAATCAGGCAACGCCTTAGCAATGGAACTATCAATACTAGGTTTTGGGTGAAGGAACTAGCCAGAGCCAGGATCCCATCATATCACCATATCCATGTGGCATGTTGTAATGGTAATGGTCATGCTGAGCTCTTTGTTACAGATTCTTAAAAAATTTCAAGGGAATTGAATCATTGGCCTAAGATATGCTACGATTGATCCTGTTAGGTCCTAGTGCATGCGGTCAAGTTAGGATAGGCAGACTAATTCGGTTTGTTGATCCTCTTCTCCACCCAAATAAATTAACAATGACCAAAGAAAGAAATGCAATGCTTAGTGCACTCACAGCATAGCTACTCCACCAACCCAAGAAACACAATGTGCATCTCAGAACAATAAATAAAAAAACCAACGTTCAGTTCGTTCACAGCTGCATTTTAGTCATATGAGCAGGACACACACGCACATGGTTTTCTGAACAATGGCTGGCTACCCGTTGTCCACGAATCCAGCGCACTACATACTAATCAAATCCAACTACAGTACCACGTTTCCCTACAAGATGTTGCTGCATGGATCTGGAGATGGTCAGAGGAGGGGCCACAAGCATTCACTCAAACCCTCGTTTAAGCATGGAGGAACAGAGAAGAGGGCAGCAGCATAATAAGGAAGAAGGAATGACGAAGACAGTAGCAGCACCTTTATTGGCGCACGAGCGAAGAAGCAGCTGGTCTCCCGTCGGGGAATGTGGAGCTTCTCCCGCCGATGAGGCAGGTGGTGCGCTCGTGTCGCCGACGAGGAATTGCTGGCTGCGGATTGGAGAAGAAATGGGGAAAGTGCATCCACCCCGACAGTGTCATGGGCCCGCCTGTAAGTGATTCAATAGGAAAGAGTTTAGGTCCCACCAGTAAGTGAGACACACCGATAAAGAGACATCAAATCGCCTCTATTTTGTTGAAAGAAGTCTGTGCCTTGCACGCGATGAAAGAAAACCACTCTCCGACCTGCACGATGGGAAGGTCTACTGGAGGCGACCCAGCTGCACGAGGGTTGCTCAGGTGATTGCCGGATCAGATCAAGATAAGCAGCGGCCTCTTCTCACAGAAGGTGGTCGGACTTCTTCCTCCTCAACTTCTATGGTCGTCCACAAAGATGAAATCTGTAACTTCACACGAGATTGTCTTGCTCCTCTCCTCTATTTTGAATTGTACATGTTTATTGTTTGCTACATGTTTATGTGCCAACTATGATGCATTGTACTGCTTAAATAATGAATTTGTTGTATCTGTCAGAACAAACAACCTCCATGTATGTTTCTCTGAATTTTGAACACAAATGAAAAAAAATCAATTAGGGGCAAAGTTTGTGATACATTTTCAGTAATGTGTCCACTTTGTGTTAAAAAGTAACGTGCAATTTGTAGCTAGCTTGAAACAAAAAATGTCAGTAAGAAGAGATGCTCAATTATGCAATAAAAAATTAAATGAAATTTTTACTTAACCTTAAGGCAAGTTGAGTCAAAATGATGCCAACTTGTTGTTCAAATAAGCAGCGCAGGGAGGGGAGGGGGCATGGTTGTATAGATGTTGTGTTTTTTTGCCTCTAAGTTGTCTTTTATTAAGAAAATGTTTGAAGAAATAAGAATTCTCTCATTGGTGTTATAAAAAAGAATTGTAGTCTTCTGTTGATAGCTAAATGATGGAGAAAAAAGCAACAGACCACAATTTAGAGATATTATAATAGTTGTGAGGAGGGTGAGAACCCAAAAAATTGAGCTACTCTGTAATTCAAAAATTAATAGTGTGGTGGACTTATTTGACAAGCAAATTCTCATAAAACCGAAATGCAGGTAGTAGCAGAAGCAGAGAGAAGGAAGAGAATAGCTCCTAAGGTGAGTATTGAAAATAGCTCCTGAGCCAAAAAGAAAATTAGTGGTTTACAAAATCATGATCTGAACTACATGACTGCAGGAAGATTCGAGTCTACGGGAACTTTATCAGTTTGTTGAGTACCACTCAACTAAGAAGCAGAAAAAGGTTAATCGTCTTCTGGAAAAAAAATTGATCGTTGGTGTTCATGTGATAAATGAATGATGGTTTTCTTTGTTATGTGCAGATATCATCACCAAAAGTATTTGCACCTAAGGCGGTAGCCCAAAATGAGCAAATGATTAAAGCATAATGACTTGAAGAGCGTGCTACTCAAGTTCACACAAATGTAGATATTACACAACAGGTAATATGGGAAATGTAATAAGTAAGCTAATAAAAAGTTCAGAGACTTGTGCATAGCTTTTAATAGGACAAATTATTTTTCTATCAAGCTTTGCCCAGAAGAAGGAACTTCAATGGCAATAGAAAATCAGGCTACATTGAATGTTGACATACAAACAGAGGTATGAAAAAGGGAAAGAAAATGTTTAAAAACTGATTTAGAAGAAATATTTACTTGACACCATATAAATTTTAACAAATTCTTTCTTCATTTCCTTGTAAAATTCAGGTTGCCCCAGAAGATTGCCTGGATCTTGTTGTTTGTGATGTCAATTGTGATAATTGTCAAAAGTTAAGAGTGACAAAAGTGTAATGCCAAAATCTAGTGGCATAAGAAAAATTGGCAAAATTTAGAGTGACAAAAACAAAATTTTAACAAAATGGAGAAGACTGTGGAACAAGCTACAAGCGATGCTGAGTATATGAACTTTATTGAAGAGGTTATTGAAAGAACAACTAACAATTCTAGTAGAGAGTTTTTTAAACTTATTACTGAATTTTATTTAGTATGCTTACAGGGTGGTTTCTTTGGTGATGTTGGTGATACTGATGATGATTCTCCAAAAACTAATGCTGAAGATTATATTTTCCCTTATCTAGAAGAAATAGAGGTGATACGTCCCAAACATATCTAATTTTCCAAACACTTTTGCTCTTGTTTTGGACTCAAATTTGCATGATTTGAATGGAACCACTACTGCAGGATGCTACTAACGCGACACTATGATCAGAGACCCTCTGACGAAACTTTGTGTGATGCATTAATGCAAACGGGGATGTACAAAAACTGTCAAAAAAGATGCAAAACGTTTGCGATCAAGGAGACATCAAACACGGTTTAGATTTTAGTTACGTCTACGATGGGGGCCATATGGTTGATCCATACGAACTGTTTGCGATTAGACAGGACAACAGAAACGGGCAGTCATAACAATGTGTGCGTGATATACGGCATACAGTTCGCTCCGATGAACTATTTGCTATTAGGGAATGCAACAGAAATGGTCAGTCAGATCAAGGTGTGTGTGACATACGACATACGGTTCACTCGGATGAACTGTTTTCGATTAGGGAAGAGAACAGAAACGGTTCAACTTAACAAGATGTTTGTGATATGCGGCATAGAGTTCACATAGATGAACTATTTGCAATGAGCCAAAAGAACATAAACGATTCGTGTAAACAAGATGTGTGTGATATGCAGCAAACAGCCCACTCGGATGAATTGTTTGCAATGAGAAATTATAGCACAGACGGTTACTATAGTTAGTTCGTGTGCGATTCTGTTTGTACAAAAAACTTTGAAAAATGCAAACTAGTTGCTTGCGGTGGCTAGGAGTATCGCACATGATGCGTCTACGAGTACTCGTGTGCAATGATTAGTAAGTTACACATACGTTTCCTTATGTTAACACGTGGCACCGCATATGGTATTCGGGTTGTGTGTGTGCTCCACTTAGTCTTCCCGCGCTCCAAGAAATGCTTCCCGCGCTCCACATGGGTGAATTGTAAAATCCACGCCTCTTCACTCATTTGTTTCCCGCCACCAGCTAATGGCTTGTTGCATATAACCCAGTCGGCAACGCACCATCGCGGCACTCTGCGCAGATCTAGTCCTCACCCATCTACCATTAGTTATTCAAGCATGCCAGGCAATGAACAAAGCTTCAACGTCGACCCGTACCTGCGTTACATCTTCCACGAGGAGAACGAGTCGGAGCAGGTCGAGGAGCAAGATCTTCATCGGCTGGTGCAGGCACCATGGCCCATCGGTAGCGATATCGGTGTGACAGTCCTTGGGCGCACAATCGACATATTGGAGAGGAAGTGTGATGAGCAGTTTGCCATCCATCGTGCAAAAGACCCAGAGCTGCTCGGCGGCATGATTGACGACCCACCCGAAGAGTCGCCGTCACCAGTGCTCATTGAGAGCCTGATGCCCCTCAAGGAATGGGCAGAGGACCTCTGCGATTCAGTCAAGACACAGCCAGCCTGCGGCTTCATCATTGCCGGCGGCGGTCATGTCAACCTCGATCCCGACGATGTGGTGGCCAGGCTCAAGGATATCCTTGGCGGAGTTGACGTCCCCGAGGAAGTAGAACATCGCCAACGTGATATCTTGAGGATGCAGGTGATGGACGGAATTTGCTACCAGGCTAGAGACATGGAAATGGAGCTGTTCCGCGGAGATATCATGCACGCGATTGCACGCTGTCAAGCTCTTCTGGAAGAGGCCCAGCAGCCCCAAGAGCCTCCCAGCGCCAGCAGTTCCGTAGGCGGAGGCGAGTCGGGGCACATGGAATGAACGACCGCAAGGGTGCTATGCTGATCATGGAGTCCAAGAAGACCGCCGTCGGAAGGCCACCAGCTCAGCCTTTTAGCATATATTTTATTATAGTTGTATATGTAGGTCGTGAGTGTTTTGGGCGTTGCATCATGTGGCATTTTAAATTATCCTGAATATGTAAGACAATATTAATTGTTGCCATTGTAAATTTGCCTCAACGGCGAGCAGAGCACGCGCAGGGATGCCAGAGCGGAGCGCACCGCGGCCGCCTCAATGTCGAGCAAAACATGCGGACGAACGCGAGCAAAGCGCACCGCGGCCGCTTCCACGACGAGAAGAGCGTGCCACGGCCGCCTCAACGGCGAGCAACCACGTGGTCAACCTTCTGGCACCCCGTGGGAGGCGCGACGACGCATCCATCGGACATGATGGTGATATCTTGACCATGTGTGATAGTGGGCAGAAACGTACACGTACATCCGAGAACACGGACCCATGTTTCAGCCTTCCGGTGCGTGGCATACGGTTGATCCATAAGAACTGTATGCGATGATCCAGAACAACAGAAACGGGATTTGTAGGCCCAGAACCATCAATAAATTTTAACCTTGTTTCTTGTCACATTGCAGATTACAATGCAATAAGTAATTGCAAATCTTTTCACACCGATCCAACCAATATGTGTTCACACTTAGCACCAGGCTATAAAAACTACCCAATTGAAAATTACTTCACAGTTCCTCTCCTCATCACCCACAAAACTGGTCTTTCCTGTCAAGTCATTCTGCCATGACCGGTAGGAGGAGTTTCGGGTGGACATATAACCAGGGAGCAAAGACTAAGCCCGCGAAAGCACTAGAGAGGTCCCGTTGTCACGCGGCAGCTGCAGCAGAGATGTCCTAGCGCGCCGCGGAGCCCTCGAACAAGCTCTCACCGGCACACGAGTGCTCTCACAAGCGCACTCGCCGCGCCGGCGATCGCGACGAGCTAGCGTTGCTGACTTCCTTGGCCGGCGACGACGACATTCTCACTGGCCTCATTAAGCAGCAGGAGCTGGTCGACGGTGCTAACTCTTGAGCATGCGTTAGTTTTCCCTTGAAGAGGAAAGGGTGATACAGCAAAGTAGCGTAAGTATTTCCCTCAGTTATGAGAACCAAGGTATCAATCCAGTAGGAGACGACACACAAGTCACCTAGTACTTGCACAAACAATCAAGAACCTTGCAACCAACGCGATAAAGGGGTTGTCAATCCCTTCACGGCCAATCACAAAAGTGAGATCTGATAGAGATAGTAAAGTAAATATTTTTGGTATTTTTGTTGTGCAGATTGGAAAGTAAAGATTGCAATAAAAAGGAACGGCGATAGAAATTGGCAAGTTGATTCAATATATGGAAAAGAGACCCGGGGGCCATAGGTTTCACTAGTGGCTTCTCTCAAGATAGCTTATATTACGATGGGTGAACAAATTACTGCCGAGCAATTGATAGAAAAGCGCATAATTATGATGACATCTAAGGCAATGATCATGAACATAGGCATCACGTCCGTGTCAAGTAGACCGAAACGATTCTGCATCTACTACTATTACTCCACACATCGACCGCTATCCAGCATGCATATAGAGTATTAAGTTCATAAGAATGGAGTAACGCATTAAGCAAGATGACATGATGTAGTGGGATAAACTCAATCAATATGATATAAACCCCATCTTTTTATCCTCGATGGCAACAATACAATACGTGCCTTGCTGCCCCTACTGTCACTGGGAAAGGACACCACAAGATTGAACCCAAAGCTAAGCACTTCTCCCATTGCAAGAAAGATCAATCTAGTAGGCCAAAGTAAACCGGTAATTCGACGAGACTTGCAAAGATATCAAATCATGCATATAAGAATTCAGAGAAGAACCAAATAATAGTCATAGATAATCAAGTTCATAAATCCACAATTCATGGGATCTCGGCAAACACACCGCAAAACAGTATTACATCGAATAGATCTCAAAGAACATCGAGGAGAACTTTGTATTGAGAATCAAAGAGAGAGAAAAAGCTATCTAGCTAATAAATATGGACCCGAAGGTCTGTGGTAAACTACTCATCCTTCATCGGAGAGGCAATGGTATTGATGTAGAAGCCCTCCGTGATCGATTCCCCCTCCGGCAGATCGCCCGAAAAGGCCCCAAGATGGGATCTCACGGGTACAGAAGGTTGCGGCGGCGGGAAAGTGTTTTCGTGGCTCCCCCTGATGTTTCTAGGGTATAAGAGTATATATAGGCGAAAGAAGTACGTCGGTGGAGCTACGAGGGCCCCACGAGGGTGGGGGCGCGCCTACCCCCTGGGCGCGCCCTCCTGCCTCATGGCCTCCTCGTAGAGTCCCAGACTTCAACTCCAAGTCTTCTAGATTGCTTTCGGTCCAAGAAAGATCCTCACGTAGGTTTCATTCCGTTTGGACTCCGTTTGATATTCCTTTTCTGTAAAACACTGAAATAGGCAAAAAAACAGAAACTAGCACTGGGCCTTCGGTTAATAGGTTAGTCCCAAAAATAATATAAAAGAGCATATTAAAGCCCATTAAACATCCAAAACAGATAATATAATAGCATGGAACAATAAAAAATTATAGATACGTTGGAGACGTATCAAGCATCCCCAAGCTTAATTCCTGCTCGTCCTCGAGTAGGTAAATGATAAAAACAGAATTTTTTATGTGGAATACTACCTAACATAATTATCAATGTAATTTTATTTATTGTGGCACGAATGTTCAGATCCGAAAGATTCAAGACAAAGGTTTAATATTGACATAAAAATAATAATACTTCAAGCATACTAACAAAGTAATTATGTCTTCTAAAAATAACATGGCCAAAGAAAGTTCATCCCCACAAAATCATATAGTTTGGCTATGCTCCATCTTCGTCACACAAAATGTTCAAATCATGCACAACCCCGGTTTCAGCCAAGCAATTGTTTCATACTTTAGTATTCTCAAACTTTTTCAACTTTCACGCAATACATGAGCGTGAGCCATGGACATAGCACTATAGGTGGAATAGAATGGTGGTTGTGGAGAAGACAAAAAAGGAGGACGATGGTATCACATTAACTAGACATATCAATGGGCTATGGAGATGCCCATCAACAGATATCAATGTGAGTGAGTAGGGATTGCCATGCAACGGATGCACTAGACCTATAAATGTATGAAAGCTCAACAAAAGAAACTAAGTGGGTTTGCATCCAACTTGCTTGCTCACGAAGACTTGGGGCATTTTGAGGAAGCCCATTACTGGAATATACAAGCCAAGTTCTATAATGAAAATTCCCACTAGTATATGAAAGTGACAAAATAACAGACTATCTATTATGAAGATCATGGTGCTACTTTAAAGCACAAGTGTGGAAAAAGGATAGTAGCATTGTCCCTTCTCTCTTTTTCTCTCTTTATTTTTTGTTTAGCTTCTTGGCCTCTCTTTTTTCATTGGCTTCTTTGGCCTCTTTTTTTATTTCCTCATACGGGACAATGCTCTAATAATGATAATCATCACACTTCTATTTATTTACAACTCAAGGATTACAACTCGATACTTTGAACAAAATATGACTCTATATGAATGCCTCCGGCGATGTACCGGGATGTGCAATGAAACAAGAGTGACATGTATGAAAAGATTATGAATGTGGCTTTGCCACAAATACGATGTCAACTACATGATCATGCAAGGCAATATGAAAATGATGGAGCATGTCATAATAAACGGAACGGTGAAAAGTTGCATGACAATATATCTCGGAATGGCTATGGAAATGCCATAATAGGTAGGTATGGTGGTTGTTTTGAGGAAGGTAAATGGTGGGTTTATGGTACCGGCGAAAGTTGCGCGGTACTAGAGAGGCTAACAACGGTGGAAGGTGAGAGTGCGTATAATCCATGGACTCAACATTAGTCATAAAGAACTCACATACTTATTGCAAAAATCTACAAGTCATCAAAACCAAGCACTAAGCGCATGCTCTTAGGGGAAGGGTTGGTTGGAGTTAACCATCGCGCGATCCCGACCTCCACACATAAGAAAGACAATCAAAGAAACACCTCATGTGTAACATCCCAAATTTTCAATTTGGAATGTTATACAGTAGATCATCAATGCATATCATATTTTATCTTGCTTTTGGTTTGATCCTAGAAATTCTACGCAACTCAAGGACCCTCGGAGAGAGTTGGGGATTTCGTTAATTTCATATTTGAGTTTTCTCAAATTTTGATAATAGGATCATTTGGTTTTATTTATTTTATCTTCAATTATTTCAATTATAAAATATGAGAGAGGGAATAAAATGACTTTCCCAAAATAAAGAAATATTGAGGATTTAATAAAAAATCAAATAAGGTTTATTTTAGAGTTTTTGCTATTTTATTTGAATTTAGGAAAAATTGCACGTTTTTCAAAACTGCATTTTAGGGCCAAGAAAATGTTCATCTCATTCTAAATATTTTATTTAGATGGTGAAAATTTGTTTTGACATTTTGACATTTTTATTTATTTTTCTAGGATTTTTCTTAGTTTCGGCGGAATTGTTTAAAAAAACGCGCGCGTGCCCGACTGGACCGAAGCCCAGCCGAGCCAGGCTGACCCGCCTCCCGTCGCCACCGTCTCCCGCACGGAGCCGCGCCGCCGCCGTCGCCGACCCGGACACGGAGTCCGAGACGGACACCTCCCCGCCGCCGCCTTGCCCCCTCCCCCAAGCCACCGCACCCCCCCTTTAAATACCAAGCCGGGGCCCCCATGGAGCCCCAAGCCACAGCCGCGGCCGCCGCACTCCACCACCGTCGCAGCCCCCGCCCCGCCGCCTAGCGCCGCTGCTGCCGCCAGCCGC